>NW_016164042.1:0-33561 GCF_001687245.7 Rhagoletis zephyria | reverse complement strand
CAAGAAAGATGGCATCGACTGTGATGTTACCGCGCCATTCAAGGGTAGTTGAATTAATAACATCCGCTGGTATGAGATGCTGCACACTGGCCAAATTGGGATTCTCACTAAGCACTTCAAAGGCGGCGTTCAGGGGCAAATCTGTGACGAATTTATGAGTGGTATGAATATTCTTATAAAATTGTATTAAGCTTTGGGTATATAACAGATAAAAATTAGTTTTATTTAATTGTTTTTAGAAAAAAAAATCACTTGGAAGAACATCGTATTCCAAAAAAGGACTAGTAAAAAAGGCAGCTTTTATTTTCTACTCGATTAAATAAAGATTTTGAGTTTTCAAACCATTTCTGGCATCGGTTGCGGTAGTCCGATTTTGGTCAAAAAGTGGTTAATAGAAATTCTAGAATCATCTATGTAGACAAATTTTTACCCTAACAATTATCTCTTAATCAGAAATCGATTTTGACGACCTCGGTTAATGTGCATTAGACCGTATCACAAAAAAAAACTTAATTTGCTCCAAGCGATTTTCAGCACTCACTATGAGATTTCAGAGTGTAAATTTTTTTTGCGATCCTGTTAAAATAACCTAAATCGGAGACAAAATTAAAGACAAATTAAAAAATTATAATTTTTTTCTGCAAATGGTACCCTGTATACGATAGAAAAAAGCTTGCAAAAAATTGTTGAAAAAAACGCTTGAAGACAATTCGAACTTTTTTGGCCTTTACACTTAACTTTGCTACGGTCTAATTTTTATATATAGTTATTATTTTTTTTTTTAATAAAAAGTTTCACAAAATATATACATATATTTAAAACCAGGCAGTATTTACTGCACATTTCAGAAATTACATTCCCATTACAGGGCATTTAACAGCAAAAAGTGCACCTCTGTTATTCACCCACTTAACATTATGTGTAAATTGTGCATACCTGTTAGTTCCAGTAATACTTCAGCGCTGGTGCCCATATGCATTTGCAACTGCTGGGGTGTGAATTTTGCATGCCAGTTGGGGGCATCTACAATTGCCTCTCGTTCGCTCCCCACTCCCAACAGGTGCACGGTAACTTGTTGCTGCTGTGCTGTTGTTGGCGCTGTTAACAACGAAATTGCGGCAAACAGAATGCCACAAAATAGTATTGCAAAATTGCTGTTACGTGGATGCATTGTAAGTGGTTACGGAGCTTAGAAATAAATGGTTTTCAGATTTTTTTTTTGCGCTGCGTCGACTTGAAAATTTATCGCAAATACTAATTTGCTAGTTGTTACACCAAAATACCAAATCGCTATTCATGCCGGGAGTACATATATATGTGAATACATAACTTTTTATGTGCGTATATTTCCTCACTCTCATGTGCGCTTATCAGAAACAGGTATCTTCAGGCTATCTTCAAGTCCCCACAAATAATGGACTTTTCTTCACATGCCCAAGCAATTTTTCTCCAACTTTACACTTGCTACAAACATATTGGAAAGGAAAATAAACTCAAAACCGTTGTGTAAAAGTCCAAAAATATAATTACTAAATCACAATTTAATTAGCCGAAAAATACACTAATAAACACGACGAAAAGGTGTGCAAACACCGAAGCCAACGCAAAGTCGAGACACAAATAAAGCAGCAATACAAACGCTGAGCGTAAACAGCGCAGTAAATGGAAAGTAACCGCCATCAGTACACACCACCACTCAGCGCCGCGCGCCAATCTTGGATACTTCTCATACGGCTCACACACTCTCTCTCTCTCTCTGAAAAGTCAAGCTCAAAGACTCAACACGAGCTTGGTTTTGCTTCGCTCAGTTCTACGCTTGCTTGCACAAACGATTTAATGGTCTTCTATATACATGTCCAGCATGCAGCAGCAGTAATAAGTTAGTGATCACATTTTGTGACTACTAGCAGCTGCGGCACTCAGTAATTTTAGCGTATTTTTAGCTAATAAAAAACGTGGAAATACATATCATGCCTTTGCGGCAAGAGTGTCATAATACAAAAAATCAAAAATTTGAGAAAAACGGCATTAAAGTTTACAGTTTACAAACGCTCCCATAGTAAAAATTAAGGCCAATTTTCTTATGAGCTATGGTTAATCGATACAGCTATGAAATTTGTATACAACATAGATAGAGGTCATTTCGTGCATGCTTGACTAAAAAAAAAATATATTTTTTTTTTTGATTATGACACTCTTGCAGCAAAGGTACACGGATATGTACTTATTTTCGGTGCCCATACATATTTACATATCTTTGGCCGATAACACAATCATGCGCAGCAGCGCACAGTGCTTCAAAACTAGAATTTGCCGTTCATAATTCAGTGGAGACTTAATTTTTTTACCAATTTGATAATGTTTTTTTTTTATAAAAACTTACAAAACTAGCAAGAGATTATTTGAGATCGCATTTTGTATTATTTATTTGTTTATATTAAAATTTTTAGTGCAAAGTGCAGAAAGAAAAGCAAGAAAATCGATTCTCCTGTTCCAGTCAATAAATGCTACATAATAAAAACTAATTGAAAACAATTGTAAAGTTCCCCCAAAACGAAAAAATTTCACAAGAAAAATTTGAAATGTTATAAAAAAATGTTCACACCAAAATTTAAAAGAAAATTTTAGTTTCTAGAAAACTGTTGGGTAAGCAGTTTTATAGATCAATAAATTTTAGTATAATGTGCGATTTGCAAGTGGCTAAGATATCGCGTTTATTTTTAATAATTTGTTTCGCTAACATTTCGAGCACAGCTGCATGCTAAAGGAAAATAAAAGCGTTTGTTATAATATTAAATATCAATCCAAGCTCTTAGCCACTTTCAACTCGCACTTTATTATACTAAAATTTAATGATCTATAAAGCTGCATACCCAAAATTTTTATTAAAAAAAAATTATATAATCAAATAAAAATTCAAAAATCAAGCTCAACCGGTCTCTTGCAAGTTGTATAAGCTTTCATTACAAGATTAATCGAATTGATTGAAAAATGAAGGCTCCAGTGAATTATGAAAACCAAATGCCAGTTTTAAACCACTGTGCAGCATCTCTTAGCACTCGCCTTTGCTCAATATTATTCCTTAATCACACTTGTTGAGCGTTATTTTGATATGTATCTGCAAGACGATGTATTTATGTTCATACATATGTACTTGCTGCTGCGCTGCATTTGTATGTACATATGTATGTACAAGTTCTAGCAAGATCGATGTTCTTCACTTAACTTTGATAAAATGAAAATAACGCCTATATACTACTCATAAACGTGGTTATTATCAGCAATATGCACTTATGTACATACATCTGTACATAAGTATGTATGTATGTATGTTGATTAAAATACGTATGCATCTGGCTCTTAGATAAAGAAATTACGACTGTAATTTGAATTGTAGATTGTGATCTCTTAAGCAGTGGCCGTACTGTATATCCATTCTTTAATTAAAATCAAAAATTGTGTTAACTATACATACGTAAGTTTTTCTTAAGGTATAACGTCGCCTGGATAAAAGATTGTCGTTGACGATTTTTAGTTATACATAGATGCAGATTTACATTTTAAAATAAGTTCCTTCGATCGGTGTTATCAAATTTTTAGCGATGATCTATTACAAATTAAGTTAATAATGTGGCGTTATCCATATTGGATATCTCGTTTAGTTTCCAAGATATTGAGTAAAAATATCGATGATGCAAAGTGGCTGCAAAATTATTAAGAAATGTAGCCATATGACAAAACGAATAAACAATAGAAATAGAACAATTTAAGAATTTCGAGAATTAGTAACAATCTCCGAGACTTCGAAGAAAATCTATCGTCGCGTTTTTGAGAAATTCCATTCCAAACTTCAATCACGATATCCCAAAACCTGCCGAAAGTAACATACAACAATTTTGTATCCAGGCGACGTTACGTAAATATACTATTGAATCTGAAATTGCCACAAAGTCCCGAATAAAACGAAATATGCCACATAAAATCTTATTAATCTATGTATAGTATGTATGCATGTCTGGGTCAAATCTTGGGTTTTGATCATGCTTTATATGGACGAAAGCGCAACACCATCAAAAAAATATTAAAAAATCAACGGTAATTTTTAGCGACTTGAAACTTGCACTTTGTTTACTAATATTTAATGGACTATAAAACTGAATACTCGAAAATTTCCTAGAAACTCTGAATAAAAAGTTTGAAATTTTAAATTTTTGTGAACTTTATATAAAGTGTGAAACTTTGATTTATGTGGTTTATATTATAGAATGAACTATATTTTCATAAATAATTAATGTACAAAATTGTTTATGAAAATAACTGTTAATCTTATATTAGGTGTATACTTTATTTTGACGTTCACTGTATGAACATAGACATCAGTCCAAAATATAATTTTTTATGTATAACATAATGATTCTGAAAGATTAGAAAAGGTTGACCTTATTGTGTTAGACTTTAGATAACTGATTGTGCAATTGAATTTCAATGTGTCTGGTGCTACTCGTTGAAAATGGATAACAAGAGTTGCTTTCTCCAAACAAGAAACGCATTGCTTAGACAACCGGCTAAGTATAGTTCGAAAAATAAAAAACGGAAATTAGATATTTTTCCTACGTTTCCATGACAGTCGGGTCTAGAACAATGGACCGGCACAGATTGTATGCCNTATTCAATGCCTTCACACGATAGTATAACATTGCCGTTTTCATCCACTTTATTTCTTCTCATGAGTTTTATTAAATCAAAAATTACAACAAAAGCAAATAGGTATCACCAAAAATATATATCAATAATAATATTTTTACCTTTGTGATAAAATCTACACTGTCTCCTTAGTATCTGTAATGGTCGGGCTTAAATGGACCAGACTTCGGCACACCCAAATATTTGGATTGGTCATCGGACAATTTTGTCAATTTTACGCCCAATTTCTCCAAATGCAGGCTGGCCACTTCTTCGTCGAGTATTTTGGGCAACATATGTACATCCACGTTGTACTTTTCAGCTTTAGTCCACAATTCAATTTGTGCTAGCACTTGATTACTGAACGAATTAGACATCACGAAGCTGGGATGGCCGTGCGCGCAACCCAAATTTACCAAACGTCCTTCGGCGAGCAAAATAATATGACGTCCATTGGAGAGCGTATAACGGTCTACTTGTGGCTTAACATTTATCTTCTCCTTGGCATTGGCANAATTTACCAATCGTCCTTCGGCGAGCAAAATAATATGACGTCCATTGGAGAGTGTATAACGGTCCACTTGTGGCTTAACATTTATCTTCTCCTTGGCATTGGCATTAAGCCAAGCTACATCAATTTCACAATCGAAATGACCAATGTTGCAAACGATCGCATCGTCGGGCATGTGTAGGAAGTGAGCGCCAGTGATGATGTCCTTGCAGCCTGTGGTGGTTACAAAAATAGTCGCTTCCTTGCATGCCTCTTCCATGGTGGTAACTTCATAGCCTTCCATTGCAGCCTGCAAAGCGATTATGGGATCGATTTCTGTGACAATAACACGTCCGCCAAAGCCACGTAACGCTTGTGCGCAGCCTTTGCCGACATCACCGTAGCCGGCAACGCAGCATACTTTACCAGCGATCATGACGTCTGTGGCGCGCTTAATACCATCAATTAGCGATTCGCGACAACCGTATAGATTATCGAATTTGCTCTGTGGAAATAGTAAAATAAATTATGTTATTTGGTTGCATTTAATTTGCATTGAATTCAAGCAAACCTTCGTCACCGAGTCGTTAACATTGATGGCAGGAACACCTAGTCGACCTTCCTTCATCATTTTGTACAAATTATGTACACCGGTTGTGGTTTCTTCGCTCAAGCCCTTGATGTCTTTAAGGTACTGTGGGAACTTTTCGTGCACCAAGTTAGTCAAATCGCCACCATCATCGAGGATCAAATTCAATGGCTTACCATCAGCGAATACCAGGGTCTGCTCAATGCACCTGAACGAAAAGTAAAGGTTGTTTAAGTTCCCAGCATAAAAAGTAACGATTCTTTTTTTTTAATTTCTTACCATAAGTATTCCTCATCGGTCTCACCCTTCCAGGCATAAACTGGTACGCCAGTCTTCGCGATAGCTGCAGCTGCATGATCTTGTGTACTGAATATATTACAGCTTGACCATTGAACCTAAAAGCAAAAGCAGGAATAATTTCAAAGTTTTACAAAATTATCTAATAACAAATCTCGCTACTTGAAAAGAGGCGAGTAATATTATCATTGTCGCATTGTTTTGAACTATTGGCCCTGTTAGAATTATCTATAAATAGTCGCTTAGCAGCACATAATTGCCTACGTGAAATATATGAGATAGTAATAATGTACGAGAGTCACATTCTAAACAAAACAAAGGTGATAAGCGCTTTTATAGAATTCCGCCCTTGACCTGCCTCCCAAATCTAAGATAAGTACATAGGTATATGTGTTACTTACTTCTGCGCCCAGCTCCACGAGTGTCTCTATCAATACGGCGGTTTGTACTGTCATATGGAGACAGCCAGCAATACGTGCACCCTTCAACACCTTTTGTGGTCCATACTTCTTACGAATGGCCATTAGGCCAGGCATCTCGTTCTCCGCGATTATGATGGCTTTGCGACCATACTCAGCAAGGTTGCTATCGGCTAAATGTGTTAATAATTAATTATTTTCCATTAAAAGAGGTTCATTTTATGAAAGGCAAAAAAAAATTGGTATTTCCATGGTCCAGCTGTTTTTAGCGGCTAAACTTAACCTCTTTAGCATACTCACCAACTTTGTATTGTGGCTTCATTTTATCCTATTTGTGTTTGAGTAGGGACTAAAGAAGTAATTTAAAAAAATATCTTAATTGTTGCCGATTTAAGGATATAGACACTATTTTATATGAATTTGGCGCAAATTCACATTCAGAACTCACAACCGGCTTGAATGGAGATGAAGGAAAAAGTAAACTTCAATCTGCTTGGAGTCTGATCAGAAAAAATTAAACGCGTGCTTTGAAAATAAACATTCAGGGTTGCACGTACATAATCAGTTTTTGGTAATATAGTAATCGGTTTTATTAGATAAGGAATGATTGTGAATTATCCAAAGAACCTTAAATTTTTTTGGATTTCTATTTAGAACAATGTTCTTTGTTTTAAACAAAAAAAGTAAAGATCTGAAGAAACACTTCCAAAATTTCAGAAAAGCTGCCAAAGATGACACGCGATCTACATAAATAAATTAATGGTCCACTTCCAAGCAATAACTGTATAGTAATCGGTTTTATTAGATAAGGAATGATTGTGAATTATCCAAAGAACCTTAAATTTTTTTGGATTTCTATTTAGAACAATGTTCTTTGTTTTAAACAAAAATAAATAAAATTCTGAAGAAAAATATTCCAAAATTTCAGAAAAGCTGCCAAATATGACACGCGATCTATCTATCTATCAATGAATCGTCCACTCCTAAAAAATTACTGTCGAATACCTGTCAAAGAAGGCGCAAATACGATAAGAATTATGCCCCAAAGAACTCGATATTTAAAAATTTAAATGTTTGCAATTATTTCAAATGGGTATTTAAAATTTTAATTTATTGGGCACACAACATCACTAAAAGCTCAGTTAGTCTAGACTTAACTTAATTTAACTTACCGTAAGAAATCATCAATGATTACTCAACACGTCAACTTAAGCCAAGAGCGGAAATATTTTGTTTTTGTATTTTCTTTTTCAGCTGTTTAACAGTTCGCCGCCTTAAATGCCACATCAAAAAAATTCATGCAAACAACAATGTTTGCTTTCATTTATTTTTAAGAAATACAAAAACGAGAGTCTGGCAAGCCTGATTCTCTCACCGCTCTCAATTTCCGTAAGACCGTAACTTAAGAACCTAAAATCTACAGGTTCTTAAGTTTCTTACGCTAAGTTAAGTTTTAACTAACCGCCAACACAGTTTCTCATATAACAGGTTGGCCGAAATATTTAGTTAAGTTACGTTACGGAAATTAAGTCTAGACTAACTGAGCTTTAAGTTATATCTGTGATATGGCAACTTACCTGCTCCAAGTGGAACTTATTGGAATCCACAAACGCGAAAATTGGTGGTGAATTAAAACAGTGTTGCAACTTTGAGTATTGAACTGTGAGAAATACTTGTAAACACTTGTTTACTAAACAATGTATAAAAATCTTTAATAAAAAATTATTGAAGTCGATTCACATACAACAGCTATCGTTATTGTTACGATTAGCCTTGAATACTTGACGAATTTCCTAAATGCTTCGGATCTGTATCACTGGATTATTATATAAACGCTCAAAATAAGAATTACAAAACTTTACAATATTTGTTAAGGCAATTGATCTCTGCACTCGTCGCTTTTTATTTTACAATTGAACTTGTAGCTGATTCGCTACCGAACTTGGTGTGCGCTGAAGCAGCGCCCTTATATATCTGGGCTCGAACAAATGGCAACAATAGAGGGTTCTTATCGAAAGTTATAGAAGAATCTATTTGACGCTCTTCTACATCTTTTATCGGGCATTCTGTCATTTTCCTGTTGTTCGCTTTGAATGCACTTTGGATGGTTGCAAATGCATATACGAAAAAATCCCGTGTATTTTGTTATTGCGGACACTGTTCAACACGTTTAATGCACTCATCGAACAGCCCTATTTGCGGTGTTTCTTTGGGCAATGATCGGGATCCGTATGAAAAATTTGCACGCAAATGCAACAACAACGATATTATCCTGATAGAAATCTGGTTCAATTTATGATCTACTGTGTTTGTTTTGTTTCACTGACAAATGAATGTATACACAAACAGATATTCTGCCATTTGTTTCTCTTAACTTGATTCAAATAAATCGCCTTTATGTTTAATATTTATTTAAGTGAATATTATTTCGTTTATGCTTATGTACTGTTCCGCATTTAGTGAGTTAAGTTTTATAATTTCGCCTTCCTCGTGCTACTAGTACAAAATTAGTGCTGCCAACCGCAAAAAGAATGATCCAGATCGTTGCCGTGAGAAATAATCATGATACTTCGTTGGATAACCCAAGGAAACACAACTATTATTAACAAAAATTCACCACATCAAATTTAAGTACTGCCATTGCGCGCAAATAGTACTTTTTTATCGAGTGCACAACGAATTGGAAATTTTGTGAGCGCAATTTTCTCAACCCTGTTTCACAGTTGTGCGCGAGAAGCCGAATTGTTGAGACGCGAGTGTGGTCCGTGTTGGTTGAGCTGCTTTCATAAAAAACTAGTATTGGTAAATGGTTAACATATTTCTCTTGAGTGTACTTGAAATTTTCACCAATTCCCAATAGGCGCAAATGAATTCCGTTGAATAAAAGTGAATTAAAATAAAACTAAGTAATTTTGAAACAAATGTGTTCGAAAGCGCAGTGAAAAACAGTGAAAATAACACTAAATAGAAAAATAGCAGTTTTGTGTGTATCTTCGCTGCCGAAAAAGAAAGCTTTCGTTTTAGCCAAAGCGAAGGAAAAAATAAAAAAATAACTGCAAAGGATTTGCGTGAAATCGTCAACTTTTGATGAAAGCAAATTAGATACGGGTAAATACATGTTTTAATTTTCGTATTTAAGTAAAGTTTGCGTATAAAAAATTAATTATAATTGTGCGCATTTGATGCATCGAGTTGGGCAAAAGCGTGAAAAAAACCTGAATACGGTGGCGGCGGCGGCAGCAGCAAACAATCGGATTCAGTCAACGAACGCGTCGACGCTTCTCATTGTTTTCTAAACATCTACGCTTGTGTGTGTATGCGCGATTTGAGTTGCCTCGCTGCGCTTGTTCTAAGCTATGTTTATAAAATATGCTGACTTGCAATCGCAAGAAAATACAATAAAAAGAATTACAAAAATTATGGCTGCAATAAACTCTAATTTCATAATAAACTGAATTGTTCGCTTAACCATGCACAATAGAGCTGCAATACTGCACCCCGTTGGCTGTTATCCGTTGGTGTTGTTGTTTGTTGCGGTGGTTGTGGCAGCAGCGAAAAATTCGTTAGATATACAACAACTACATGCATGAAGCAAAATAAAAAGGTAGAAATAAAATTAAAAAAAGCTAGCAACAACGGTGACTTCACGACGCTTCCCAGAGGTAGCGTCGCGTCAGAAAACTGGCGTGCAAAGCACCGAAAACAAAAACAGGTTTCTACATGTACGCTGACGTTGACGCCGTCGCTGCTGTCGCTGCTTTTGCGTTTCCACGTTGAAAGGTGGGGCAGAACGTGACCAGTGTTGCCAAGCTGAGTAAGGGTGACCCCTTACCGATCCGCGCGCGCTCATAAAAAATGTTAATTTTGGTTGGTCAAACTTCAAAATGTTTGATTTGAAATTCAAATAAGTAAGAAAATGCTTAAAAGAGAATGCGTATATGTGCAATAAGAGTGGCTGATAAATAAGTTTGTCGAGATGGAATATGAAAATGTTGCTTTTTTGAAGGCCAGCCACAAAACAAAACAGGGAGTTGGCCGCTTTATTGAAATTGATGACGTCAGATTGGAACCGAAAGAGACGTGCATCATTAAATTATGTTCTTTGTTGGGTTTTCCTCCGCACCAAATACAAATGTACATATGTACTTATGGATGTACATATATACACTGGCGGCAAAAAAAATTGACTCGTCGCAATTTTAAGAATTTTGGCTATATTTCTTTAGTTTATTTTTGTTTAAGATTTTTTTTTTAAAGCCTAGGTAGTTATGCAACAAACATCATATAAATGCGATTTTGAAACTTTGAACAAAAATTGTAAAAATTCGCAAATTTTCACCAAGTTTTTAAACTTGTTATTCAGAATTTACCGTTGCTTTTTAAGATTTTTTTTTGCTCACGGTGTCGCGCATTTTTTCCCATACAAACTCGACAATTTTATATGGAAGAGAATGCCTAGCATCGTCAACAAAAAAAATTGTAAAAAATCAACGGTATTTTCTAGCCACTTGAAACTTGCACTTTATTATATTAAAATTGAATTGAAACTGCTTACCAAAAAATTGTCTAAAAATTCTGAATAACAATTTTTTGAATTCTTATAATTTTTGTATAAAATTTGAAAAGGGGATTTATACGGTGTTTGTTGAATATATAGCCATGCTTTTTTAAAAAAGTATTAAACATAAAATAACCCATGGAATTACATATAACGAAAACTCTTCAAAGTAAGGCGAGTCTGTTATTTCTGCCGCCACTGTGTGTATACCCGCCAGAATAATCTCCGTACAGTGTTTTTTTTTTAATAATTGCAATGTTTTTTTATAATAATAAATAACATAAATTTTTTTGTTAATTTTTTATAGAAATATAGTTCATTCTGTATCAAAATTAATGTTTCAAAGTTTTTATAAAATTTGGGAAAGTTCGATAAAACTTCCCCAAAATTTTTAACTTTTATAGCTGAAATACAATGCCGGCGAACGGCGAACTCACCACAGCGAAATTCGCGCTGTCAAAATTAGAACACCCGCAAGCATATGAAATTGAACACAGCCAAAGCGAAATGCGAAGTTCGCTTGGCGGCGTTTCATGGCGATAGATTTATTTCTATCGCCCTGCTGGGCGATGACAGCTGTGCGTGCCAAAGGTGGCCGTATTTGTTTTTTGCTTTCAAAGTTTTAAAAGAAAACAACCTAAACACGATTTTTTTTTGTTGTTTGAAAAATATAGTTGTGGATTCGTTAAATCTGGCTTGAAACAAATTATTTATAATAATCTTTCTTTGTTTTACATTTATATTTGTTATCATTTCCTCATTTCTAAATATGGTTTAGTTTTTTCTAAATATGGTCACCCAAATTATAAAGGCGACCAAATGGGATCAGCTGTTTTCGCTACCGCTCTAATTCTGTTTAAGTAGGCGAAATAGCTGGGCGAACGGTGAACGACAGCATCGCCCAATTCGGTTTCGGAAGTTTGCCGTTCGCCGGTATTGTATTTCAAGCATTAAATTGAAATATTCAGAAGGCTAACTGGTTACTAAAACACGTCCGTCGTTCTCGCTATCAAATATCGAATGTCTCTTTATTCCGCTAATTATT
This sequence comes from Rhagoletis zephyria, assembly GCF_001687245.7. Classification (NCBI taxonomy): domain Eukaryota; kingdom Metazoa; phylum Arthropoda; class Insecta; order Diptera; family Tephritidae; genus Rhagoletis; species Rhagoletis zephyria. The sequence goes on along the minus strand of NW_016164042.1, from coordinate 21,480 downwards.
TACAAAACGGTATCCTGGGCGATCATGCCTTAAGGGCTAGACCCATAACTCTGTCACTAATGGTATAGACACAAATCACCTTTTGCCTAGTTTACAATAACTTAACTTAAAGCTTAGGGCGGGTATGCTAAGTACATACTCTTACAAAATGAAATTTTGCTGATGAAGTTTTGCATTTTGTCCATATAACGAATGAGTGATAGTTTTATTTTTTTGTATGGGGAAAAAGTGCCAAAGAGCGTCAGAAAAAAAATTCTCAAAAATCAATGGTAGCTTATAGCCACTTAAACCTTGCACTTATGTAACCCTGCGCACCAGGGGTGAGAATATAGCCGCAGTAATGCATGCTTGTCGTAAAAGACCACTACAATTGCTTGGTGTGATTGTCTGAAATACCCACACTGGGAAAATCCAGACGCACTTGCGGCAGAGGCACGGATTCTGAAGGCCCCAACCACCACTAAAGTGTCCTGTGTCAACGACCACGTGCACATACTGAAGGAGATCGGCAGCTTGCTCTCAGCAACCCAGCGTTGTCGGCAAGGATCCGTCGCTCTCATTAGCCCCGAATAAGGGGAGAACAAGGCAGATTCTGGCGGCGAAATTCAGGCAGGGAAATCCTCTCGCGTGGTCGCCGGAATCCCTCCTGTTTCTAATCGTGCATTAGTTGATTGTGACAAAACCGCCTCTGCCAAGCCTTACTTAGTAGAGTCAGACCTCTGCCCCCTAGTGGAACGAGGAGCTTAAGAAGCTGCGTGAGGCAAAAAAATTGCTTTTGCGGGTCAATGAAACTAATAGTGGGATGGACTGGGAATGCTATCGCTCCATGCGAAAATATATTACTTTGGTGAATAGATAATAGCAAGGCGAATTCATACAAGGTAATAGCGGCAGCACAAAAACCAAAAACTAAACTAAAAAGATATTCGCACAATAACAATCAGACAACAAAAAACGACATTTTGACAACCGGCGAAATTCGCCCTCAAATCAGCTGTACCGGAAACACCACCTGTATGAATGCGCCTTGGGAAGTAGTTATGAGACTTTTGTCAGCGATGGGAGACGAACAGCTGAGCTCTTTTGACATCCGATTATTTACTTCGATTTATTCGTAAATTACCTAAATATATACAGTGTGAAGTTTTCGCAATATTTACAAAGTTTTTCATTCTAATTTCTTTTCGATAATTTTTTTTTTAAATATACCAAAAAAAGTATAAAAATAATATCTCTATCATATAGCCTCGTTATAACATGCTTCATATTGGTTACAAATTTCCTGCCTTGTGTAGTTTCGGCGTAAGAAGACTAAAAAGCATCTCTTTCCGTGTAACCGCCAATACTCGTTAAATATGAAGATTTTTATTTTTAGAACATTGCAAAATCGGTTTTTTTATTTTTATTTTTATTTTTCCAATCAAGAATAATTGTTATGTCAATAGGGATGTTTTAGATATTTTTTTAATTTAAATAAATAAAAATTTTAAGTTTTCTTTTCAATCATCTTCAATTTCTGATAATTCAATAAAATATAAGAACAAAAAATTTTTAAAATTTTACATCTACACCGTTAAATTTGTGTTTTTATTGTTTCGATCAAAAATAACCGTTATTTTGGATTTTATTTTTTTTATCACTTTTAACCGGTATTATCTAAAAAAATTAAATCTGAAAATAACGATTATAATATTACCGAAACAAAAACCAAAATCAAAAATAGCGGTCGAAAATTGATAAAAAAGTAAAAATCATAACATATGTATTTAGGTAACAGTTAAATTTCATCAGAAAAATAGAAATTAATTTTAACAATTAAATTATAAATTTGATTAGGAAAATCATAACCGTCCTTTATTCTACATTTTGCGAGCAAATTGAAACTCGTCTCCTGAAAAATCTTGTTTTTTGAATTGTGTAGTAAATGAACTACACATTCTGCAGAAAAATTATGATTTTTTACTTGACTATAAATTTTTTTTTATGCCCGGCTGCTGAGTTGTGGTCCGATTCATTAATTGCAAAACACCAATAAATAAATCGAAATTAGTATTACGGGTGTATGCTGCCTTCCCGCGCTGACCTTACAAGCACAATGGCACAAATTTAATGATGTCACCAGTGAATTATGCGCTTATTTATTTACCTACAGTCATACAGTATGCGCATACACATACATACATACGTATGTACATATTTGTTTAACAGTCGATTCTTTTTGTTTGAACTACATACTATACTTATTTGTTTGTTTGCATGCCATATTCAGTTTACTTTGTGTTTTCCAAATGAGTTTTCCTTTTTATTTGCGCTTATTTTCCACCCTAAAATTGCATTGCAAAAACAATGCAATCTGATAGTGGTCTTCTATTTACAGTCCTTTCAGACCTTTGTCGATAGCATCTGCCGCCTTTCTCGCTGTTAATCCACTTCCATTTCCACAGATCCTTATTCAATAGATTTTTGAATGGAAAAGTGTTTTTCTTGTATTTTTGGATGAAAATATTTAAAATGGATTATTTACTTATGTATGTATGTGCTACTATGTATTTACATTTGTAACGTATATATATATATGTACATGTATGTAAAACATGTTTGTGTATATGTGTTGTCTTTTTAACTTAATGCTTTGAAAATTTATTTAATTTGTGCGTCCACCCGCTTAAAACTGGTACGTCAAAAGAAAACTATAAAAATCATATTTATTCGCGCACAGGCATCAAATCATTATAAATATCTATGTATTTAATCTATATTTGTATGTACATATGTAGTATGTGTGTATGTACAGCTAGACTAAGCAAATAATAATTTCAAATAATTTTGCGAAAGAATGCATTCCAAAAGTAAAATGTAAAGACTTCTTTCCCATCTACATACAGTTGCGGTCAAAATAATAGCACCAATATTCAGAATAGTGTTGCCATCAACTTATGTTTCTTTATTTATTTTTAATAACTTTCCTTTAAATTATAGTTCGATAATAGAAATCAAATAAATGAAAGTTTCAAAGCTCGCACAAAGTTCACAAAAATTTGTCAAACTTCAAAAAATTGCGCCAAAATTTTCGAGAATGCAATATTGTAACTCATTCAATCTAAGCGCCTGTTTTTCAATGTCTGGTTAACCCTAACTGCAGGTTGAACATTTTTATCGAAGGGATCGAACCCATAACATTAGCAGAGAGTCGATAACGTCGATTACGAGTTATTGTAATTAGTGTTAACCAGACATTGAGAAACTGGCCCTAAGTGTAATAATGTGTAATTTTCCAAGTCTCTAAAGATTACCATTGATTTTTTAGATTTTTTTTGCCGAGGGTATTCAACAATTTCTTCCACATAAAAATAAAATTGTTCTAGCTTCTTGTAGGTTTTACCACTTTTTATACGTTTTTTTTATATGAATTTGGGAATTAACTCGGATCCGGGGAATTTTCGATGACAACACTGGTAAAAACGGCCAGTTGTTGTATTTTGTACAAGTAAGAAAACGAAGGGAAATTTTTTTGTTTTTATTATTTATTTTATATTTTTTTATTTTATTTTATTTATATATTTAATTTTACTTTTTTTATTTTCATTTGCTTTATTTTATAGCACATTTCTTATTTTACTATTAGTTAATTTTAATTTTTAGAGATGAATTTTTTTAAAAAGTCCACAACAACTAACTGAAAGCAACGTAAAAAAATATAGAACTTATAAAAAAAGAATGAAAAAGAAATAAAAAAAAAGTCTACTGGCCGTGGGACTCGAACCCACGACCTTGCGGCTTGTTTATCGCGTTACTGCCGTCTGTAAGGGTAAAATTTAATTTGCATTTATACTTATTAATTCAAATTAATTTAATTAATCAAATTAAATTAATTTTCTCCGTCTGTCTACCATATAAACTAAGTATACTGATTAATGCAATTTTATTTTTAATCGTTTAAATAAAAAGAAGTAGCAATAAATCTTATTTCTTGTGAATTAAAAGTAATATTTCTACTTTAAAACACAATTTTCTTGTTCAATACTAAATTCTTATTTTAATGCTCGCTAATGACAGTAAAATTCTGACAATTTTAAATTCTGTGCAACAGGGTTATTACAGATTGGGGAACTTACGGGGCAATTCTGGCTAAGATAGTTGAATGTGTTTTGTAAGACAATTGACAATTTTGTTTGTTCTGGCACGAAAGTCTTACAAAAAAAAGCTTCCTTGTCAATTTTCATGGTGAAAAGCACTTTTGACAGAAAACAACCCCAATAATAGCAATGGCCGAGAAACTGGCGTGCTCTCGGGCAGCGGAATTTTTTTTTAAATTTTAAATTTTTTATTTTTTTTTAGCTTTGATATGTTTTCCTTCCTTAATTTAGTTTTCTTCGAATTTTTAGATACATATTTACATTTAGAAACTTATTTTATTTACCTATTTTTATTATATATTTCTTCATTTTTAGATTTTATTGTTTTAAAATTTTTTTTTATTAATTTTCATTTGATTTGTAGACATTTGCATTTTTTCTTTGTTTGGTTTAATTTTATTAAAATAGGTTTTATTGTTTTAAAAAGAAACATAGTTTTTAAATTAAATTTTAATTAAATTTAATATTTAAAAACCTTTTATTTATTTTTTTCTTTTTATTTTAATATATATCTTTTTTTGAGTTTTTAATTTAATTTTCTTTTAATTTCTAGTTTTTATTGTTTTAAAAGAAAAAAAAAACAATTATAATTTAGTTTAATTTTAGAAAACATAATGCTATAAGACAAGCAGAATAACGCTAAGACCTCCTCGTTAGCAGATCTTTCAATTAGTCCCCTGAAAGACAGAAGAAAGCTTTCAACACAATTGCCAGAATTGACTTTGGTCTTTCGAAAGACGGCGGTAGGGTGAAAGACAGTTGCCAGAATTGCTCTGTCAGTTTTTGTACTGGTCGGCATCAATAACTTATAGGGTAAAAAAGATATTGCAAAATATCGATTACGCACTAGTGTTTCAGTATATTTTATATGTACTATTCATACCCACATAAACAATATGAGATACTCAAAAGATTCTTGATCTATACAATTTTCAGTGGATTTACTTATTCGCCACTTTATTTTACTTTTAATCTATGTATGTATAGGTATATTAGGGTGGTCCTAAAATGAAATGAACGATTTTTTCAGTCTCACCCCCTCAATCGGTAATACCGTTTGGAGACGGTTAAGGCGTGTCGCACAGGGGGCAAAGTACAGATTGCTCTATAGAGACTGAAAAAATTAAAATTATTATGTTTTCCATCTAATAGATACCCAAAATCGATACTACCATAGTCGAAGCTATCAGATATAAATTTTGGTTCCAATTGGACTCGGTTATGACGTCTTCATAGGCTAATCTGAACTTTGACCCCTGTGCGACACGCCTTAACCGTCTCCAATCGGGATCAAAATTTATATGTGATACCATCGACTATAGTAGCATCGACGTAGGGGTTGAGGCTTGTCCTGATCTGATGTAAAAATTTGCTTTCTACATTTAAGGACCACCCTAAGGTACATACATACATATGTACGTATGTACGTATCTCACTGTGACGCGCGTATGTATTTGTCAATTTAAATGCGAATGCTTTATGAATGCATGTATGTATGTATGTGCCTACATAGTAAGTATTCGCCGCCGCCGTTTTGTGTGCTCTTTGTTGCCTTGGTTTTTGGTTGAATTTTGTTTTATTATTATTTTGTTGTTGCTATTTTCATTGTCTCTTGTTGGTATTCTCTTTTTCCAGCTGTCTCCTTTGATATTATTTTCGATGGATCTTTTTTTTTATTTATTTATTTTATGTTTTTATGCTGTACCTCATTCGCTCTGTTTTTATTCAAATAATTTATGTATTTTTGTTGTACAACTTTATTCATACAATTCTCAACGTTTTGAGGTTTTGCGGTCGTTTCGTGCCACAGCTTTTATTTTTTTCGGTAGACGCCAGTTTACGCATTGGCCTGCGCATAACCAAGCTTGTTCGACGCCCGCTTTAGTGTTTGTGTTGGCGTTGGAGGTACTGGCGGATTACGTCATTTTGCCAAACATTTTTTCGTCGGGGTTAGTTGACAGTCCACTCGCTCACACACGCTATGCGCTGTGTTCTAAAGAAATTGAATGGAGTTTGCAGTAGGCTAGAAACTAGAAATTTTCAGTTTTGTAGTTACCTTGATTTAATTTTGGTTCATCTATGTATGTACATTATTCATTCTTATAAATGCTTTCCGATTTTTAAACATTTAGGTTATGACATAAAAATTTTCGTTAATAGAGAATCTTCCTCAAGCCGCGGATTCTATATATAAAATCTCCAAACCATCTTAGTTTACCGCAGTGTACAAGAAAAATCGAAGTCTTGACGATCTTAGTGATGATGTTGATATGTATTGTTGGTGATGATGTAGTCGCTAGCTGTAGGAGTGTTAACCAACATGGACTACATCATCGTTAGCTTCAACCGCAACCAGTTAGCAGCACATGGTACAAAGAGATATAGAAGCCGTAAGAAATATAAAAGGCAAGGAAAATAGCAACAAAATTTGAAATGCTGCAATAGGAACAGAATAATACATATGAGTAATGCAATAAGAAATAAATCCATTTATGAATCTAAATAAAACTTAAGCTTGACTTTTAAGCGCAATTCACTCGCAATACTCGCATTTTTTGAATTTGCACCGACCAACCAAGCGAGTCACCGCTCCGCCTGATGCAGACTTACATACATAACATACAGTGGTCGAAAAAATAATAGGAGTGCGATATTTTGATCAGTTTTGGCTATTTGTCTTTTGTTTATTTAATGTTTTTTTTTCTAAGTCAAGCTGGGTATACAACAAATACCGAATAAATTCAAGCTTCAATCTTTGTACAAAAATTATAAAAATTCTGCCAATTTTTTACCAAAATTTAAAATTTTTAATCACAATCTTTAGAAAAAATTTTGGTATGCAGTTTTGTAGTGCATTTAATTTTAATGCAATGAGGTGCAAGTTTCAAGCTGCTAAAAAATCCCGTTGATTTTTGGCAATTTTTTTTTGCTGGCGAACCCTTCATATAAAAAAAATTGTCGAGCATACTTTGTATGTGCAAAACCTTCACCAAAAAAAAATTCTCAAAAATCAACGGAATTTTTTACCAATTTCAAACTTACACTTCTTTATACTAGAAATAATGGGCTACAAAACCGCATACCAAATTTTTGTTTTAAAGATTCTGATTAAAAAGTTTGAAATTGTGGTGAAAATGTGCAGAATTTTCATAATTTTTTTACAAAGGCTGTGTGCCAATCGGTAACTTTTTCTCCTTGGTTACACAGGGTTGTAATATTTTACGGTGTACAAAACAATTTAATTTTGCTTGGCCAAATTGCAAAGTAAAATTTTGACAGTTGGAAAACCAAACAAACGCTCGTGCGAAAGCTCTATTTTTGTGTGTTGCTGAAATTGTTAAAATTTATATTTATGTTGTAATTTGTGCTTTTTTCAGCTTCCATTTTGATTTTCATTATTTATTACCGCCAAACAATATTATGTGTGTGACGTTCATATTCACCACAAGAAGTTTCAAATTTTTAGTTTGATTCGTCAAAATTTTCTCTTTTGTATCAATTGGCACAGGCCCAATGTTGATAGTGTAAATTTATATGGTGTTTATTGTATAGCCAGCTAGACATCTTTGAAAAAAAAATATAAATATTAAATAAACAAAAGACAAATAGCCAAAACTGGTCAAAATATCGCACTCCTATTATTTTGTGGTCAACTGTATGTACATCTGAAGCCATATTTTAGTCTGCTTTACTTCTAATTGAATTCAATTCGCACAAATGTTCTTATACATTTTCTTACTAAGTATGTATGTACATATGTATGTGCAAATGCTCATATTAAATAAAGCGAAAGAATGATGAAGTCAAAAGTGGCAATGAAGAATAAAGTTATTAAAGGCGAAGCGCAGAGAATTTGTTGGATAGCTAAATCGGTAGAGAAATCTTTACTGACTGTTATAAGTCTCTTGAGCATAAGCTATTATATGTGGCAATAATGTTTAAGCTAACATTGAAACTGTGTTGTAAAAGTCAATGAACATTTTGACATTGACGTTTGTTATTTGTAAAGTGGCTTAGGGATAAGATGAAGCCAAAGACGTACGAGTATTTCAATTAATGGATAAAAAGGTGATGACCGATGACGAGAGTGATAGTTATAAATTATGTTCCGTGTGCTTTCTTTTTCTTGATTTTTTTTTTTAATTCAGCAGCTGCTTTGCAGTACGTAAGCACACACACTAAGGACTGCGTTTGAAAAAATTGTCCATTGCTAAATTCGCAAAATTTCCTTCACTAGTATTCTGATTTAAAAAAATTAAACTTGTATTTAACTATTTTTTAACTAATTTAATTATAATTTAATTATCTATTTACACTTTTCCCACAATTGTTTATTGATGAAAAAATTTAACTTTTTTGGCACCCCCCCTCCCTTATTTTTTTATGATATTGTCTTATACTTTTCGAGTTCTTGAACACCACTTTTCCCGAAAAACTTTAACATACTTGGCTATTTTTTTTTGTAATATTTAGAGGTCGCTCGAAGCGCTCAAAGTTTACCATGTATTTCATATGAAAAAAAAACAAGTTTTCATAGAAATGGTATAGAATTTTGGAAAATCAATATTTTTTCAATCGGAAAACTCTGGTTCTCTTCAGAAGACTTCCAATAAGAAAAAACAATTGTTTATGTAACCATTTTTAAAACTAAAGATTTTTTGTTTATCTCCCCATTACATTTTCTGGCATACACTGGGGGTTTTGGCGGACCTATAAAATATAGTTACTATGAAAGAATGGTGAAATAAATAATTTGGTATTATTATTTGGAATTTCCCGAAGAGAAACATAGTTTTCTGGTCGAAAAATTTTGATTTTCAAGAATTCTTTACCATTTCTACGAAAAGTTGTTTTTTTCTCAGATGGAAAACTTTGAGCTCTAAATATTTTTTGATTTCAAAATAAAAAAATATTGGTGTATATTTTTTGGTATAGAACAATCCTAGGGAGTGAGAGCATATTTGAAAAAGGTATTTTTCTGACATTTATTTGAAAGCTTACTAAAATAAAAAAAAAAAAATCGTTAAGTTTCCTAAGTCTAACTCTCCTCAAATCGCCTCAACCGAGATGATTCCCCTAGATTTAAAACGAATCACACAAAGCCCACAAATTTACAAAATTACTTTTAAAAAATAATGCAAATAATAATTAAAAAAAGTAATTTTTAAGCAAAAAAACACTATTCATATAAAAGTTTAGGAGTACCGTTGATTTCTTCATGATCCAAAAAACATAGCTAAACCAAATTAATATGAGACCACCATCGGGGTACCACCTATCCGATAAAAAAGAATAATCGAAAAGGGTTCGCGTGGTCCCAAGTTATCCGGTAACATGCATCAAGTAAAAAAAAATATTCCAATGAATTTATATCGTTATTTTCTACAACCTACTGAGTTTTATAAATAAACGCCTAGTATTCTGTATACATACATACATATGCATGTATTTGTGTATAGTATGCTATAGTAAAACATATTGCACAGGAACTCTGCGATCCAGTGATTCCTTTAGATACTAAATACATAGATGTCTGTAAGTTAAATTGAGACCAGTGTCTACTGTCGGTCCTTCTATTCAGAAATCATGAATGCCATCAGAATGGATATGGTGTCGGTTTGATATACGCTTGATAGCGGTTCGATCTTTAGGTAGGACCAATAATTCCTATACATATTTTCTTTAAACAGAATATTAGGCAGAAATTTCAAATTTTGCTGTTGAATACTTAATGACGATATAACGTAATTTGAAAAAATGTGCTTGTGGAAAGTACTGTCATCCAATAGACATGAGTTAGGCACACATCATAAGGAATATAGTGTTTTGAGTCTACCGATAAGACTGTTGAGGTCCATATGGTTTTAGTCGTCTTATTCACAATTGTACTCGTATGAGAGTGGGCACAAATACGATAGACGCCTACTCGGAGTGCAAGATTAAGAACCTGAGTTTACTACTCGTGGTACCTTCTATGTGGCTATTCTCCCATTCACCTCTCGCCAAGACGTGCGTTGGAAGGCCAGCGTTACGACACAGGAAAAAAGTTTTTATAAAGTCAAGTAAAGTTTGGAACATAGGTGGAGACCAGGAGCTAACATGTCCGTTGTAATAGCCAAGCTGTACGCAACGCATTGGCCATTTCCGAAATGCAAGTTTAAACCACTTACAATATGTTGGTGTATGTACTCGTAATCCGATTTTCTTGTCACACGGAATGCTTTGATCCATAATCGCTTACTGCACTCCTACCTTCAGCCAATGAAGCTAGCGTCAGAAACCGGATGATTATTTCACGCAGCAATGACTAGGGCGCATGGGGCCAAAACTCACATTGCCCTCAATCAGCAGGTCTGGCTAGGCATTAAGACTAAGTGCCAGATGGGTTCTTATATGAGAAATATGTTTTTGTGAAAATTGCAAAGGGTATTGAATATAAGCCCTCGATATTCACATACATATTTATTCTCTAAGAAACAAGGCAAGTAAATAAGGAAAGGAAATTAATATGTTTTCCATTGAAATTGATACTAAATCAAAAATCAAGCAACGAAGCGAATAACTAAGCCATTTTTATTATACTTATTAGCTAGAAGTTGAAACAGCAGGAGGGATAGAGTGCGAAAAACCCAAGGAAGTGCAAAACGCACAGCAGCACCCACAAGTGGGTGGCAATTCGAGTATCGAGTGGCCGAACTAAGTATGATGTCACTTTCTATACGCACACAACTATATGCACATACATTCATACATACCTACATTTGTACAATAGGAATACGAACTAATGACGGTGTTGCCTCGTCAAAGGCGCCACTTTGGCATTGAACACGCAAACAAAAGTGTGGATTTCGCGCAGAAAGGCAGCGGCACCGGCAGCGGCAGCGGCGACTATAGAGAGCTCCATGTTTTTGTACTTTTTCGAGTTCAATTAAGTGCAGGCGAGCAGGCGGCAGGGCGTGAACGGACGACGGGCGTCCTTTATTTGCCTTGAGCAACAAAGGGCAAGGTGCGTTGATGGCAGTGCCGCGTACGCACAACAAAATTTAAAGAAAAAAGCTACACTGGCGGTAGAAATAATAGACTCGTCGTACTTTTAAGTATTTTGGCTCTATTTATTTAGTTCATTTTATGTTTAATATATTTTCTTTTAGAAAAGCCTAGGTAGTATTACAACAAACATCATATAAATCCGCTTTTCAAACTTTGAACAAAAATTATAAAAACTCGACAAATTTTCACCAAAACTCCAACTTTTCATTCAGAATTTTTAGAAAAATTTTTGGTATGCAGCTTTATAGCTCATTCAATTTTAGTATAGCAAAGTGTTAGTTTAAAGTGGCTATAAAATACCGTTGATTTTTGAAAATTTTTTTTGTTGACGATGCTAGGTATTCTATACAAATTAAGAAAATTTCAACAAAAAAATTCCTAAAATTCAATGGTATTTTGTAGCCAATCGAAACTTGCGCTTTATTATACTAAAATTGAATGGTATGCATACCAAAAATTTGTCTAAAAATTCTGAATAAAAAGTTTGAAAATTTGGTGAAAATTTGTCGAATTTTTATAAATTTTGTTCAAAGTTTGAAAAGCGGATTTATATGATGTTTGTTGTATAACTACCTAGGCATTTATAAAAAAAATATTAAGCATAAAATAAACTAAAGAAATATAGCCAAAATTCTTAAAAGTATGACGAGGGTATTATTTTTGCCGCCAGTGTATCTGTACTCGTAATACTAACCGGCAGCTATGTAGCGCGAAAATCAATACTTTCCATGAGCAATGTTCAGTTTAACACTGGCAAAGAGTGTCTACATAGAGTGAAATCGTCGAAAAGGATTTTAATTCGTTTTCTTCTTTTGTTTATGTACTTATTTTCGATGCTTGCCTCTGCTTTTTACTAAATCCTTTGTACGCTCTGCTGCTTGGCTGCGCGCTTTTTGGCCGGAAATCGAGTTCATGTAAATTCTATATATGTACTTATATACTTAGTCGACTTTACAATCTACATATAAATATATACCTACATACATACATACTTTCATTATGGGGTACATAAAAATATTCAAGGACATTATTTTGCAGCTGCTTCGGGATTTTATATTTTTTGCTCCAAAGGAATTTTCGCCTGTCTATGTATGTATACTCACTAATTCTCAGTTAACTGCAAATGCGCGCGTAATTTATTATTTCGTACAATTCAATTTCACATTTGGCATAGCACTTGATGTCCTTCGTACTACTTTTAAAGCTACATACATACATACATACCTTCCATTTTCGTAACAAACTAATTTTTTCGCAATTTTTTTTTTTTAACAAATTTGAGTGTGCGCCCGTCATCCTTTAATTTGTTTGTTCGATTGCGTGATTAAAATACCAATAGTAATGCAATAGCAACAAATGCTAGCAATGAGTACAACAACAATAGCGAACAATAATAGCAGCAACAAACAAATATACGGCGGCTAAACGTATTGCTGTATTTATTTGTCTGCCCCGAGGGTTGTTTATATGAAAATAGAAATTATTTTCACTTTCATTTATTTATTTGCTATCCAAAGCAAATGACTAATAAACCTGCTGCTGGCGTTTTATACCCTCTGCCATACGCGCGTCATACTACATTCTCATTTTAGCTGGTGGTTTTGTTTGCGTAGCCCAGTGGGATGAGGGTGGGTTGAAGGTGCGCTAACTGAGTCACTTTGGCACGTAAAATGGGTATAAAGTGGCTACAATTAACGCTGGTGGGGGTTTGTGTGCTGGGTCTCTCTTGTGGCTCGTTGAAATTTGAGTTTTCTCCATTATAAGAGGGTAAAACTCAGATAAAAATTAATTTCGGATTATTAGTTATATATGTACATATATATTTTTTTTAATTGATATAACGTAATTTTTTAATTAAAAGATTGTAAATACAATTTATAAATTATACGCGATTAGATTTTTCGTGTTATATTTTTCGGGATTTTTGGATGATCATAAAATCATTTATTTGCTTTTTTTGTGATTTTTAGTACGGAATTTTTTCCCCTACTTTTTGGTCCCGAAAGGATTCTTGACTTATTACTTTTCTAGATTTTTCAAAACTAGGATTTTTTTTATTTCTCGTGTTCAATTTTTTGGTATTTTCGATTGTTAATAATTAAATATTTTGTGATTTTCAGGTGTTTTTGGTTCGATTTTTTCGGTATTTTATAGCATTTTTTTTCTTTTCGAGCTGTGTTAAAAGCTTTACGCATTTTTTGACACTTCTGGGTTTTTTGACGTTGTAATTTCTTAGGGTTTTCAAGAGTTTTTTTGTTTAGATTCTCCTGGCTTGTTCCGTACTTTTCGATTTTTTATTTTTTTTATTTTTTTTTTTGATAAGAAAATGTGATTCGTAAATTTTTGGGGGTTTTCGAGACGTACTAAGAAGATTCTTTTGGAACTTTTGGGGATTCTTGTTGTTTTACTTTCCCAGATTTTTCAAAAACTTAAGGATTTTTCAGGAATTTTAAAATTTTTTCGGAGGCTCTTCGGGATTTTTGTGACAATTCCGGTTTTTATTTAGTTTTCGGGATTTCAAGTTTTTTTCAAAAGTATGAAATATTTTCGTGACTTCTCGATTTTTTACAATTTTCTTGAGTATTCAGCACAAAAAGTACATTTTTACCTTAAATGCGAAACAAAGTAAGAGTTAGCCGTAATTTTTTGCGCAAAATAATTAAACTTAAAACGTTTTTTCACTTTTTGTTTTTTTTTTCGAGAATTTTCGGCAGCTTTTAAGATTTTTTAGGCGACTTTTCTGGTTTTCCCGGGACTTATCGGGATTATCTGGTGCTATTTTGCGACGCATTTGGGGATTTTTTTTCTAATTTTCGGGATATTGAGTTTTTTTCGTAGATTTCGGGATTTTTCGGGGATCTGTCGAAACTTTTTCGAGACCTCTTGGGAATGTTTGGGCTCTTTTTGTTTTGTATTTGGGTAATAAAATAAAATAAAAACTATCGGGATTTTTGTGTTTGACTTTTCGATTTTTTTTTTTGGGAAAATTTTGGATTGTTCGGTCACTTTTCTGAATTTTTTCCGGATTCGCCGTGGTTTTTCGACATCTTCCGGGATTTTTTTTCTGGACTTCTCATGTCTTCGAAGTTTTTTGGGGAGTTCATAATTTTTCCAGACCTTTGCTGTATTTTTTGATTTTCTCAGGTCGAAAGTACATATGTATATTTCATAGCCGGTTTCACGACATCAATGAATGAAAAATGACAGAATTGAAAAAAAAATTGATTTTTCACTTAAATTGCTGGTGAAACCGTCAGTTAATCTTGAATTTGCTTTGTACTACTTTTCTGTAGATTAATTTAGTTTTATTCTATTTAATATAATTTCCATCCGCCAACTTTAACGCTTTCGAAAATTCTTCCCTCAAAATCCACTCAAGTTGCGTATACGCCCCGCAGCACAACCACCGGGACTCAACACTTAAGCAGGCTGCCACTCAGCGCGCAAAAGCTCTTCTAATACTTTGCGGTGAAAAAATGCACACACACACACACACACAACCAAGTATCAAGTATGCAACTACAAATTACTATGCGCTGGCACGCCCACTTTGTTGCGCCATCAACCATCGCTCAACCAACTTTTCCCACTCATACAATTGTTGTATTGCACAGAGCTGTTGGCTGCGCCTCAGGTATATAGTTTGTTGCACCAAAAGCTTTTTCAAAGTGCATACCACCTGCCATCTTTTATTTGTGAATAATTCATGTATTTCTGGATGTTGTTGTTTTTTGTTTAGTGTTAGTGCAACCCTCCCAAAAAGTCAAATGGCAATGCTACAGATTTTATACGAGTATGCGCCCCTCTAAACTGGTACAAATTCGCGCGGGCGCCCGCTCGCTTGTACGCTTGCTTATGACTGAGTGCAATGCACTTTTAAGTGCCGGCCGGTTTGTGCAGCGAACACCGAGCAGCAGCAGGTTAGCAAACGAGCTTCGGCGCTTTGGTAAATACGTTCAAAGGAGGATGGCTGTTTCGCTCCCCGTTGCCTCCTGGCGCCATGCCACGCCACGCCATGCCACAACAACACTTAATTTCCACCGCTACTGACGTGCAGATTTGCTTGCAACAGCACCACTAGTTGTAGGCAATTCCGTGCAACATTTACGTGGCACACTATTACGAGTATTTTATTTGTATTTGTATCTTTTTTTCTTCTCATATTTTCGCACTTTTCTAGTTGACTGCATTTGCTTGTTACATACATACATACATCGCGTCGTCTATGTTGGCTTGCTTGTTGCTTGTACATATATTTTATATTAGGGTGTTACATTTTTAGGCGATATTTTGTGCTAACTGAAAATCTGATACTTCATAGCAAATAAAAAATTATGCCTTTTGAAACAAAATTTAAAGTGTAGTACAGGCTTAGAGCTCCTTCAAAACTTCGATTTCCCATATAAATAACACAAGAAAATTTGTTTTTTTTCGGGTTCAATTCGATTTTCCGGTTTTAAATTTTTTTTTGGGAAAAACGAGTGTGCAGTTTATTACTTTATTATTATTAACTTATAATAAATACTAAGACTCTATTAAATTTTTTATTTCAAGAATAGCTTTTAGCGAATTTCACGCCCTACAAAAGCTGTACACTCCTTTTTCCCAAAAAAAGTGTTAATACCGAAAAATCGAATTGAAACCGGAAAAATTTTTCCCGTGTTATTTATATGGGAATCGAGTTCTTAAGAGGCCCTTAGCCGTTTTTTCAAGTAGGTTTTTAAAATTTATCAGCCCTTTAAACACAAATTTTGTTGTGAAAAAGTTTGTTTAAAAGGCAGGTAAATTTCAAAACCTACATGAGAATACGGCACTAAGCCTATAATGCACTTACATTTTTTCTTCGAACGGCATCATTTTTTATCTTCAATAAAAAAAACGCCTAAAATGAGACACCCTAATGTACATATATTTTGTGTTTTTTTTGCTTCTCTCTTGCCATCAAAAAGTAGGTTAGAAGTTTCTGCACTCGCATGCAAATTCAGTATGCTGCTTTATTATTCCTTACCACGTTCTCTTCGTCTTCCTCCGGCCGCCTGCCAGTTGTGACTTACTGTTTCATGCGCCACTAAAGTACATACACTTTTGTGGGTCTGAATTGAATTACTAAGTGCAATGAAGCAGTCTACAACAAAGGTTATTGTATTAATTTTCATATTATATAACTTGTAGAAATACTTTGCCTTAATGCACGGCTGAAATATGGGCTTTTGTTTGAAGTTTTGCATAGAGGTGTAGAGGATGTTTTGAAGTAGTTAACACACTGTAGAAACTTCTCCCCTAGACTCGAGCTTGATTTTTGCTTTGTTGCTCGTTAGTTTTTAGTACAATTGATATTTTTCTCAGGCATTGTGTCATTCAAACATTCAGAATTCAGAAAGGCGGGGAAAGTTTACGAGACAATGGAATCAAGTGCTTCAGCACGTTTTATGTACTATAAACGTAGTTGGTAATTAATATTAATTAAGTAAGTCGGCTCCACTGTATCGAATTGATATGAATTCGTTAGTGTTGCAATGTATGGATACCGAATGTAGTGAGTTTGTACTCGATTCTTAAAGGTGTCGGTACTGAGTACTTTTGAATAGTCAAGATACTGGTACAAAGCGCCGCATCAAAATACCCGTTACCCGATAGTTTGGCGTAAATGTATACTTGAACTTTTTATTGGCCAGCAAGACCTTAGTTTTCTTTCATTTCCTCTTTTTTAAGGCATTAGTAATATTAATGGTTATTTTATTGAATACCTTTTAAAGCAGTAGATTAGGTTAGTCTCAAGTGTCTGCTGGCAACACTACTAATACACATAGACCTAAAATTTTACCCATTTTGATATTACATAGAACACAATATTTCTAGTCCCTTTGAGTCAGCGAATCTGAGTTTACGTATGCTCAACTTTGCCGCTGCGTTTCGATCCTGACAGTTTCAGGCTCTTCTTCATCAAGGCAGCTGCTACAAAAGTCAAAGGTGGGACACTTCCAATCGTTCTGTGTGCCTCCCTAAGAGAATGTGGCCTATAAGTACCAACATAGCTAATGGTATTCCCCGTTTTCTTTATCGCTCCTGCGATTCGCACTTTTCCCATTCAGATCACATGAGCTTGACTATGTTCCAGATTATGAAGTATTACCCCTACGAACGCGCTTCTTTTAGGAATAATGAACTTGCGAGAAGCGATTAGCACGCCTAACCCCTTATAGTTCGGTGAGAGTGGAGCAGAAGTACCCTTCCTTGCAAACTTGTCTGCTTATCAGTTCACAATTGTTGCCAACTAACGATGAAAATTTCGATATCTATGACTAGGCTGACAACTGGTAGAGCATCAACTTACCGACTAATCGGTTGTGCAACAAATGATCGAATACATACCCCTAATCGACCTAATCTACATACTAATGGTTTCAACCGAACTTTTCGTCTGGCTTAAAGCTACGGGACAATTAGTTTGTAGGCCCTACGGTCACAGTAGTATAGCGATAACACTCTCTGGATGGACTACGTGAATCTCGGACCTATACGAATTTGCAGCCACTATCGGAAGTCTAAGGCTGACGTGAGGACGGGATAATAACTAACTCGGTGAATGTTTATACAGATGAGTCGAAAATGTCTCGGAATCGTCTACAAGCGATTAAAAGGGAGCACGACCTTTATACGATTCTGCAGGTAGAGAAGTTGTGGCCCAATGTACATACATAGCTGCAAGTGTCCAGAATAATGTGCAGGACATACGTTAGCAAGCTTACAGTTTCTTCTACGTTTTTGAAAGAGGATTTTAGGCAAAAAAAAATAATAATAAAATATTACATTAAAAAAAATAAAAAAAAATCCTAAGGAATATTTTTCATTCATATTTTCGCCAATTCTCGCCATATCTGACTTTGAAAAAGGAGCAATGACATCTTCAAACTTCAAATGTAACTCTTTAATATTTACGACTCTAAACACTAGAAATTCATATATCACGCCAACAGTGCTGAATATTGAAGTTTTAACTGCTGACTGACTGACATAACCTCATTTTCATAGCCACTTTACAATTCTGACATTTTGTGCGTATGCCTGCGAGTGCATTCATGCGACCGCTGCATGCCAGTAGCATACATTTAGTTGTACATACATACATACATAAATATGTGCTTGTATGTAGGTTTATGACGACGCCAAACGGTAATGTTTACTTCACTAATTACAGTTAGTTACCATATGAGTGAAAAATTATTATAAATACCGCCATAATATGAAACACATTATTATTAACGACTTTAAAATTACGCAAGTACGGCTATGTAGGTGAGTGCGTATCAACATGTTTGTCGCAATTAGAAGGCAACAGCAAAGCTAAAGAATGAGACCTGTAAGAAAAAAAAAAACAGCACCATAATAACGGCTTTGACTGCACAACTGTTCCTAAGTCAAAGTTTGGGGAAAATGTGGAAAAAATGTATGTATATAACTGTGTATGTATGTATGTGCATTAGGGTGGTCCAAGGATTGTTCTATACCGAAAAAATATACCGTTTTTTTTTGTTGACATCAAAAGATATTTAGAGGCCGCTCAAAGTTTTCCATGTATTTTGAATGAAAAAAAAAAAATAGAAATGTTATAGATTTCATGAAAGTCAATATTTTTCGAGTCTTCCAATAATAATAGCCAGTTGGTTTTTTAACGATTTTTAATATGAAATATTTTTTATAGGTCCACAAAAACCCCAAAAATCCAATATGGGGGTCCTATAAAAAATCGTTACTATCACAAAATGGTAAAAATAAATAATTTGCTATTATTATTATTTCGCATGAATTTTCGACGACCCTAATATGTATACACCGACATCCACATCAAAAAATTAAATTAGGAAACGAGCGTGTAACCGCCGCGCATGACATGTAGAAGCGGGGTAGAAGATGGAGAGGCAAAGCGAAATACGGACAAGAAGCATGGAATTCTCAGGGCGTAGCCGCCAAACGTCTAGCCTGCTATGCTTAAATGCACAAACACATGCATAGCTATGTACTAGTTAGTACTCGTAGATGGGCTGCGGGCGCGACGCGCTCCGAACTACCTCTGTCCAGTCGGTACTGTCATTACTTGCGGCCGTCCAACAAACTTGAATTCTTTATCACTGTTGTTAGCGCGNGGTGGTTATGTCGAGTTTGGCACAGGGTTGCACGTTCATTATGGTTTTCATGGCTATTGCCAACACGAAATGAGAATTTCAGATGTACATAACGCGCAAAATTTAAAATTTTTGTATATGACAACACCGAATTTGCTGCAGTTTGACCAAACAAAATTAGTTTGCTGTGAGAGTCGCCAAACTCGCTCTCTCCGAGTTTGCTGCAACAACAATTGCACGCAGTTTGCCAAACAAAATTTCTGCATAACACCGACCTTAGTTAGAAAAAAACATTCGAAATTACTCATTCTTTTCTTTTTGCGCTCAACTTAGAATTAGTAAGCTCGACGCTAGCTAAGTACTGGCCAGTGGCCGCTGATCACCGCTTCGTAACTCGGCAACGACGACTCAGCTAGCGTTTTGGCAAAGTGTGAGTGATGCGCGTTGAGGCGTGTTCGGTCTGTCATTTTAAATTTTTATTAATATCCCTCCTTTTTCTTTCATTCTTTTCGTTTTTTTTTACACTCGCATTCTAACACATCCGATGGAGGAATTAAGTTTCATATTTATTTTTTATTTTTTGCAATTTTTGATTAGCACTATTGCTATCGATAATTCTAAATCAAAAATAAAACATAATTAAACACGTTTCGTTCAGCAATTGAAAAATTTTATTCGAATTAATCATGCATGAGTGTTTTAATACTAAGGAGCGAGGGGTGGACTGTAGTTTATTTACTTTTCAGCTTAAATGCTAAGCAATTGTTGCTAAAAAAAATAAAATACTTCGAACATTTTTTAGAACTATTAAAACTATTGGTTGGAGGAAGAATTTATTTCGTTTTCTTTCCTACTCTTTCCAGCGTTTATATGACAGATCTCTTTTCTCATTTCTCGAAAATCCTTAATTTTCTGGCCGTATGTATTTGAACACTATTATAAGTATAAACAACTCGAGCAATACATTTTCACAAGCCAGCTTTGGAAGTCAACTTTGCACCATTAAAATAAATCCTCAGAAGCTGGAACCAATAGTCGTCATATAGAACAAACGTACCTTTTTTCATTCGATTTTTTGAAAGTAAAGACTCGAAGCCACACCACTCATCAGTGGTAATCTTATAGGTACATCTATAATTTTTTATCGATTTTAGCAACTCCAAAAACAAGGTAGATGTGGGAAATTGTCGAATTTTTTATTAAATTTGTATGGTCATAAATTCGAAACAAACTTTAGAAATAACTCCCACAAAGTAGTTATAATTCGAACTACATACATACATACATACATACAAACATACATATGTACAACAAATTTCAAAAAGTTCAGTAGCCACAATCAAATCATTATAAAATTGCAAGATTCTTTTACTGCTGCTCGAATGCAATAAGGGCAGCACAATTAAGTATGTACATACTTACAAACAAACATCGCAAGAATTTAGAAGAGAAAGACAGCAATAAAAATTAAGTATAAATACAGCAATTTGTTGTTGACCTTTTGTAGCGTTAATTGGCAATTGACAACTGACGTTGCTGACTAAAAATAGCACAAAAAAAAATTAAATTCAAGAGGAAAATGAATGTGAATACGTATGTACATTCGGGTGGACCAAAACAAGTAAAGTCGGAATTTGAATGCTCTCACCCCGT
Source organism: Rhagoletis zephyria (assembly GCF_001687245.7). NCBI lineage: Eukaryota > Metazoa > Arthropoda > Insecta > Diptera > Tephritidae > Rhagoletis > Rhagoletis zephyria. The sequence goes on along the minus strand of NW_016164042.1, from coordinate 518 downwards.
AGGATTGTTCTATATCGAAAAAAATATACCGCTATTTTTTATTTTGAAATCAAAAAAATATTTAGAGGTCGCTCAAAGCGCACAAAGATTTCCATGTATTTATATGGAAAATACCAACTTCTCGTAGAAATGGTATCGAATTCTGGAAAAGCAATATTTTTCGTACGGAAAACGCTGGTTCTCTTCAGGAGACTTCCAATAACAATGTGCAATTGTTTATTTAACCAATTTTTAATAAAAACGATTTTTTATTTATCTCCCATTGCATATTCTGAAATTTTCTGGGGGGTTTCGGCGGACCTATAAAATATACATAGTTACTATGAAAAAATTGTTAACAAAAAATTTGGTATTATTATTGGGAAACAGAGTTTTGCGATCGAATTGTATTGCTTTTCTATACTATTTCTACGAAAAGTGGCTTTTTCCCCATATAAAATACATGGGAAACTTTGAGCGCTTTGAGCGAACTCTAAATATTTTTATACCCGAGCGCACTTGTGCACAAGGGTATTATA
>NW_016164041.1:31324-33562 GCF_001687245.7 Rhagoletis zephyria | reverse complement strand
CAAAAATAATTAAGCTAAACTTTATACGCTTAAAAATGTCACTACACCTCCAACAAATCAAGCAATTTTATGCGCTACTGGTGTATGAACCTTTTGACAATATTTTAAAGTAAATATAATAACAATTTAGGTACATTTACCAAATTTAATTTACAAAATTCCAGACGATGCACAACAAAAATAATTTCCATGTCAGCAGAAATTTTCACTCTGTCAAATGTACTGCGTTGCCAACAACGGCTCTAATGTTTTCAGCGTTGCCATTTGTGCTATAGTATAATTGGGACTGGGTACTACGAGAAGAAGCAGCAGATTTATAACGGGCGCGAAAATTTGCAGAATTGTTTCCTGCGAAAAGAGTTTTTCCGGTTTTTGTACAAATTTGGTGTAATACCGCTTCCGGATGTGAATTTTTGTGATGAAAATGGAAACTCAGAGTTAAGCCCGTCTGAAAGCAATATAAATAAACGCGAATGTGTTGTGATATAAAATTTTATGGAGCCGCAGTTGGCTGAATGTGGCGCCCAGGTGTAATTCATAGTGTGGTTCATGTTAAAATATGCTGTAGGCTCCAATTTGTGTGAATGTAGCTATATTTTTTGCAAATTGTGTTTTAAATAAGCTAAAGTGCATTGTGTTTAAGTTAATGGCGTCTGACGCAGCGCAATCCATAATGTGGTCTTCCAAAGGAAGTAGCAAAGGCACGTGTGAAAATATTTGTATAGCGATTAAATTAGAATAAAATGTGTGGTGATATAAAATCGAAGTAGGCAGAAGAGGTCAATGTGCCGCAGGCCACCCAGTGGTCTTTGAAAAAAGTTAGTGAATGCAAATTGCTGAAATGCGAGTAAAGTGTTATATAATTTGAAATCCTATGTGTTTGCAATTCATGTGTGAATGCCGGCAGGTGTCTAGTGCAAATTTATAAAAATAAAGCAAATTTAAAAAAAGCAAAGCTTCTTAGCTTTGTAATTAGAAATAAATTCAGCTATTTTCTACCGCATGAAGAATTTTATAATGCTGAAATAGCCATAATTGGGAACTTCAGATCCAGTTGAAGCCAATAACGCTCATGGTAAGTCAGTTTGTTATTCTATAACCGAAAGCAAGTACAAACATATTTTTAATTAAATGATTTTTTACAACAACTAGTAGTTTATTAACAAATACATACATTAAACATATGTATGGACTTAAGTATGTATCAGTAGTAGATAAAATGAGGAATATGCATACATATACATACATAGGTACATTTGTGTTTACAAATTAAGTACAGGTATCCAATTCCTTTTCTCGAAAATTCATGTATGATTAATATTGGTATATTGCGTTTTCTGCGGATAATTTATATTTTAAACTTATACAAATCTTGGAAAAAGCTCTGAAAATTACAACCTGCAAACTAAATTGGATGAATTTAATTTAAAAAATTTTCTACATTACTTTTTAATTGGTTCGTTTTCTATAAAATTTATTTAAAATTTTCAACGCTCTCATATTTTAGAGCTAATACAAGGCTACGTAAATAAGTGCAAAGCGTTTGTAATGTATTTACATGTTTTTAAGGACATTCGCCTTTCGCGAATATCGTTTAATTTGAATTACAGCCATTTTTCGTGATTAAATACAAATAAGTAAACAATATACAGCTAAATTTTTACATTCTTCCCCCATTTACTTCTGGCGTTGTCGCTCGACCGCCCAGCATTTGTATAATCTCCTGCTGACCTCCTTTGACAGCATAGTCCAATGGTGTAAGATCTAGCATATCTTTTACCTTTGGGTTATCAAAAATATCCAACAGGAAGCGCACCAATTCCGCATGACCATGTAAAGCGGCCAAATGCAGCGCTGTGCGACCAGAGGGATCAGGTTGCGCCAAATCAGCACCAGCGAGTTGATAAGACTTTAGTCGCAATAGGGCGCCACGTGCAGCAGCAGCACACAACTGCTCACCGATGGCGCGTGATGAACCCGTAAGATGGGCACCACAGTTGATAAGTATCTGTATAATGTCGTGATGATCGCCTGCGATTGCTTCTAAGAGTGGAGTGCGGTCGTAATGATCACGTATGTGCACTGATACGCCATTCATTAGTAAATGATTGACAACAGCAAAATTGCCCTGATTGCAGGCGAGATGGAGCGCTGTACGATGATCGTGATTCACGCAAGAGAGATCAGCACCGTACGCTTTTAGGTTGATAATCTGAAAAAGACGAGGACGGTGATGAG
>NW_016164041.1:0-28935 GCF_001687245.7 Rhagoletis zephyria | reverse complement strand
ACTTACATGTATATCCTTGGCAATGCGCGCCCAATCCTGCATGGTCATATTACTAGAATCTAAGAGCTGACTATATTCGGTAACTTGGTAGATGACGCGTCGTTTCTCGCCTTGTACAAATGGCAATACGAGCGGACCCATTGAAGCTGCCGAGCCGAAGCGTAGCTGCGCATAGTTCTCATCGTGTATGTTGGGATATCTGCGTAGCGTTTTCACCAAAGCATTTGGAATGGGCGCTAGAACTGGAAATGCATATAAAACATTAAAGAAATTGCCTTATATTTTTTTAATTGCAAGTTTTTTGTTACCATTATTCTCATTCCGCACCATGCCGATTGTGCCACCCGTATAGATGACACGCACTCGCGCCTCTTTCACCTCACTTGGCAGCAGATTGCCTTCGCTAATATTGCGTTTAATAGGCGGTACCTCAATAGTGGCTAACGGCTGCACTTGCGGTGCGTCCGGCTTATCGATGGATGTCACTGAATTTTGCCGCATTTTCATGAAGAGTCCATCGCTGCGCTCGGAGCACGTGGACGCGTGTCCATTTGTGTTGGATACTTCAATGGTCGGCGAATTGGAATCACTGCCTTGACAGTCTGCAATGACGGTTGCAGTTTTTGGTGGACTGGACATTGCTTGTGAACTTTTCAACTGGAAGAAAGAAGGAGAGGATCTTAAGATATTTAATTTAGGGAATTTTAAAAATATTTTGATGTAAACATCTTTTTTGAGACTGATAAACAATAATAATTTTGAACAACTTAATATTTGAGATACTTTTTTGGCACACGTCGTACATACGAGGGGTACTATTTACATAAGGGTTGGGCGGAGCCGCATTCTTTTTTGATAACAAACATTTTATTTTTTGACTAAGTTATGCATCTATTATTATCTTTTCTAACATTAGATTGAAGAAAAGGATGGTAGAACACCACCCTGACTCAAACTCGTATGGTATCAAATAGCTAGGAATATGTGTACTCCCCAATTCTGTCGAAGCCGGTAGCGTTGCTCAATGCCGCAGACAAGCGCTTCATTCGATAAACCGTACCTGACTTGAAAACAATGAACATTAGCAGAACTAATCATAAACATTGACGGACAAATATTTACTATTTAGATTACACTGAAGAAGACACAATGCAGAAGCCGGTTTGTCTTCAAACCCAAATTGACAAGGGATGCCGGAAAGTCATTCCACAATATGTCATACTCCTACTTTATCGAAAAAACCAACAACCAAAATAAGCCTAAGCTGCCTCTAGAGTCCCACATAACTCTGGCGCGACTAACGTCTATATTCTATAACATAGCAGGTTTCAGTTCTAAAAACTTATCCAGATACTATCGATATACCCAAAACTTTTCGAGGCGTGAATACATCCCTGACGACAGCAATCATTTATTTAATTGCCCCCTTAAAACCATTCAACCACCAACCCTATCCCTTTGTTCCAACCCCGTCGAACAGCATGTTTCCTATTTCTACGGTTCGTTGAGCTTGACGACAACTATTGATGAGCTTTTAAGCCAAAACCGACTGGAGATTTGGATTCATAGCGTCAAAATACATCTCATCAATAGTAAATACAACTTTGTTCTTGTGTACCGGTGTTATCTTTAAGTCTCCCTTTATCCCAATCTCAAACTTAATATTAGTCTCAATTTTAATCTCCACCTTAATCTTAGTCTTAATATCATTCTTAATCTGAACCTTACTTAAATAAAAATATTAATCTCAATCTCAATTTTAGCCTCAACCTCAATCTGAATCTCAATCGAAATCTTAAGTTAATCTTAATTTAAATCTTAGTCTTAATCTAAATCACGCTCAATTATTCTCGCCATTCCCTCTCTTCTTCGGTGCTTCCATGATGCCGTACGACTTTAGAGTTACATAAATAAATCATACTAAAACTGAAGTCACTTATAAAAAAAAATTGAAGAAGCTGGGGTCGTTGGATCGAATCGCACTGAAAGAAGTCTGATGAGGTAATGTGGTGATTTCCGAAATAGCTATCACTTCTACCATTTTCGCAAATTATTGTTGCTTTTCCATAATAAGCTTTACATTAAAAACGGCCTCAAGCTCAATCAAAATTGTTGAATATAATTGTTATAAGGCCATCAATAACAAAAACATACATACATATATACATTAACTAAAAAACTACTGTTGTACCTGTTTTTGTATTAATTGCGTTGAATCTGTGTGGTCCCCAAGCAGTTATATTTCCCACTCTGAATTTGGAGTTAGCTTACTTTAGATCTAAGTAGGTGTGCGATATATATGTACATATGTATGTACCCGTATTGTGTAAAAAAATATTTAAGAATTTTAGCTTGCACATCTCATTTACAATCGCTTGTTAAAACGTAAATATTTATTATTATTTACGTATGTATGTTTGCAATTATTCAACTAACGCTGATAAGTGTAATCTGGTGTATGTATGTACATATGTAATTATGTATGTAGATGTATTGGCTGGTGTACGAAAGATGCTAATTATCAGCGTCTACTAATTTGTCATTTCAGATTTATGTAAGAAAAATTACTCTGAATAATTATCCATATAATTAAACACATATGTATGTATTTGTTAACAAAAGACACCGAGGACCCAAAGTAATGTTTGAAGGCAGCTAAATTTTTATTTTTATTTTTTTAGATATTATTTATTTATATCCAATGCGATAAGCTCAGCTTAAAATTTTAAAGCACGATAATGAAATTCCTCGATCGCTGTAGCCGAGTGGTTTGAGGTGCGTACTTCCACTTGTTCGAACTCTGGTCAAAGAAAAGGGGTTTTTCTTAAAAGCGGTCTCCTCTCGGTCGGCAATGGCAAACCTCCGAGTGTATTTCTGTCATGAAAAATAGCTTCTCATAAAATCCATTAGTTGTGCGGAGGCGGCGTAAAACTGTAGGTCCCTCCAATTTGTGCAATGAGTGCGTTTCGAGTGCTGGTCTTATTTTTTTTTTGTTGTCGGAACTAAATACAACAAAGAACACACGTGCACTGCTGATCTTAGAACGACATAAATTCGCTATGAACACATTTTAAGATCAAGTTCAATAAACTCTTATCATTTGTTTGCATTTTGCTAAATGTTATTGTAACAGAAAAATCAAATATGCACTCACTTTCTATCACTAGGCGACTCTTCGGCGATAAATAAAAGTGCGTTCTTACTAGAACAAGGACGTTCATTGTACATAATTAGTCGCGTGCCTTCGATGCTAACAGCACTAAATAAACTAAACGTTAGGGTGCATCGCTCTCCATATAAACAAAACCGGTGCTGTTTTCCATTGGAAATATAAAATTCATTACATTTTAGCACCCAAATTTATAAAAAAAATAATGAAAACTTAAATCGAAAAAGCTATTTTTTCTGAATGAGACCATAAGAATTCCGCCAAAATATTTTGGAAAATATGTTAAGATTTACGTAAGCTGGACCGATTTGAAAATACCGCCAAAGATCTAGTTTTTTTTTAGTTAAAAAAAAATATTTTTTTCTAAAAAATCACCTCAGATGATAGAAGAGTGTAAACTTAAAAGGTCTGCTTAAAAAGGAAATCTTTAAGTATAATAAATTTTATAATTCCGGTGGACACGAGCAGATGTTTTTCACCAAAAACAGAATTTGTCTTTTCTGCAATTTTGCACTTTTTCACTTTGCTTAGGAAATATTACTAGACTACAGTCACTGTTTGACAAAAGTAAGGAACCAAATTATGGTTCGATGTCATAATTTATTTGTTGACCGATGCGAACACTAATACAAAATTGTAAGCCCACTTTCTTCACATTTTTAATTTTCTTAGTTATGACGTTCTTCCACCAAAAGAAACGATATGTATGTGCATTAGGGTGGTACAGAAATTCATGCGGTGCAGAGCGGAGGGTGGCAGTTTAAAATGTTAAACTCCCACACCCTATACTTTTTCTAAAGAATATCCCTATTTTTTTGTCTAAAAAAATAAAATTCTTGGTCATATTTAGAACTGCCTCAAAGCCCTTGACGTTTTCCATGTATCTATTTTATATGGGGAAAAACACTTTTTAGGAATAGAATTCCTAAGAACTAATATTTTTCGATCGGAAAACTTTGTTTCTCTTCAGGAGATTTCCAATAACAATACCAAATTGTTTATTTAACAATTTTTCAATATTATCTATTCTTATAGGGCCTCCAAAAACTCCAAAAATACAATTTGGGACCCATAAAAATCGTTGGTATTAAAAAGTGGCAAAATAAAAAATCGGGTGTTATTATTGGAAGTCTCTTGAACAGAGTTACCGATTGAAAAATATTAACTTTCAAGAATTCTAAACCATTTACATGAAAAAGTGCTTTTTCCCCTTGCAAAATACATGGAAAACTTCATGGACTCTGAGGCAGTTTTAATATTTTGTTTTTTGTTTTTAATACGGGCATCCTTTTTTCCATTAAGAAAAATCCTAAGCAGTGAGAGCTTAACATTTTAGACTTTTTTCTGGACCACCTTAAAGTGTATTCAGACTCCCCCCATTCACTTTCAAAGCATAACACTAAAAAGCTATTTTTGTACATTTTTATTGTTGACACAAAACACAAATTTAATTTTAGTTGAAATGAATTATCCAAAAACAGTAGCGTAAATATGCTGATAAAACTAACGAAATGTCACCAAATAGATAGTACTTTTTTTACACTTCCCATTTCAATGCAAAGTGATAACCTGATTAAAGGTCACTTGCACTTGCTTCGCGTTTACGCAAAAAAAAATATACGTATATTCTTCTACGCTTCACTTTATCCGTTTATCGCTGAGAATTGGCCTGCAAATTTGTTCATTTTACTTTTTGTCTTATTGAAAGTTTCCTTCGAAGATTCGAGGACTCAGACCTTGTCACGTTTTTTTTTTGTTTACTAGTCACTGTTTTTTTGTTGCACATTAAATGAGCACAAACAAATCAACAAACCTTATAAGTATACACAGAGAATTATTCTCAATATTATACTTGGAAATGATATGCGCGTGGCTGAATTAGGAACGCACAAATATGTATGTGCACTTTTTACTATACAGAAATGATTTGCTTTTTCTTCGCTTACATATGTATGTATGTATGCACATTAGACTGCATCGCCAAAAAAAGTTGCGGTTTTTCCGCAAAAGTTTAAAAAGTCTGCATACAAATATATTAAAATATTTTCAACAGAATCGTAATTATGAGATTTTTGATGCAGTTTTTTAACCTTTGGATTTACGAAAAACTGGAATAACTGTGCCAAAACTATTCTGATTTAGACTTATGGGGTCTCAGTACAAAGGTATTTTCCCACTATTTTTATTTCTGTACAAAAAAAAACTCATTAGCATCCCAATTTTCTTTTTAAATACCTACACATCTTAATTCAACTGGGAATGACAAAGGTGAGAAAATACCTTTCCAATGACACCCCTTAAGTCTAAATCGGAAGAGCTTAGGTTCAGTTATTCAAGTTTTTCTTATACCAATCTTTGAAAAAAGTTAAAAAAACAGCATCAAAAATCACTTAATTACGATTCCGTTTAATTTTTTTTTTACATTTTTTTTTAAATATTTTTATGCAAATTTTTATAGCTTAAACCGTTTTGTCATTTGAGAGATTTTTTTTTTCAAAAAGATCTTTAAGAAGATTTTGATTAATAAAAAACTCAATTTTTGGAGGTATTATCACGTAAATCTTAATATTTTTCCGAAATATTTTGGCGGAAGTCTTAAATATAATAGGTTTTATTAATTCCAATGGAAACACAGCACGGATTTTTTTTTTGTATGGGGAATGATGCACTCTAATATATGTACATATGTATGCATGTAGTATTTATTTTCCACCAACCAAAAAATTACTGTCGAAAATGGCGAAATAACTTTTGTTAATTTCAATGCGTAATATTCTATTTAATTTATTTATAAATAGACAATTTCTAGTTGATGCGCACGTTATCTCGGCGCCTTACATACAGACGCAGCTTTTTTTCTTGTAATAATTTAACGATTTTTCGGCACTTTTACGTATTTCGTTACGTTTTGATAGTGAGCTCACAATACTAAACACCCAACCTGAAGCACTGCGAAAAACCAACTGACTCGCAGAACTCATAGCTATTGACGATGTGCTTTGAGTACTTACTTATCACGTCCAGGGAAAGCATGTTGTTTATTCTCAACAGCAACGGCGCAGTAGTTGGTGTTCTCTTTTTTTTTATAGCTCTAGTAATATTTATTTTAGAGATAATTTGTACCGAAATACGGTAAGCTATTGTATCTTCGTGACATTTTTTAGTTTTTATAAAAGCATAGCGTTGTTCTTGGTATCTTTTAGGTAATACGGCGTTTATATGAGGCGATTTTACAGGCAAATTTTAGTTGAAAGCAACAACCGCCTGGTGTGAACGGCCTTTCAACTAATCGCTTCCAATGAAGTTGGAGGGGTAGTCAACTTTTGATTCAACTAACCGCCTGTTAAATTTCCTAGAAAATCGTCTCATGTGAACAACGCTTAATATTTACAGCTTTGAAATCAACTAATAAGATGTATATAGATATCGCACACCCACTTATGTAGATCTAAAGTGAGCTAACTCAAAATTAAGAGAGGGTAATTTAATTGTTTGTGTAACAAACAAATCGCCCAAAATTTTTTTTGAGCTGAGCAAATGAGTAAAAAAAAATAAAAAAAAATAATACTAATTTTTGAACATTTAATTAAAATTATCCTGGCCAGGATTTTTTCGGCCAACCTACTCGCAAAATATTTATTAATACGTTAAATTTCATAGAACAAAGATTTCATCCATTAAAGAGATGAGTGAAGGTCGTGCCTTTGTCGGATCTTAGACTAATACTCCCATAGTAAAAATGAATACAAAATTTTGTTCTAGTGAGATACTGGTAATCGATACAGCTATGAAGTTTATACATAACATAGAAGAAGAGGTAGCGGTAGTTTCTGCGTACTCAACTTAAAATTTATATTTTTTCCGATTATGACAGTATTGAAGTGTGCGATATGTGCTTTTGCTAAAAGCATGAAAAATATTTTTATAAAAAAATAACGAAACAATTTTATTTTAAAAACATTGTAGATATTTAAAATATCACAATGAACTCAGTTTTGATCGCCAGTGTATGTACATAAAAAATATACTTCTGTGCACTTGATAAACTAAGAATTTTTTATAATTTGTAAATTTTTTACTTTTTATCAAGAACTGGGATTCTAGCACAGAAATCAAAAGCTCTTTTCTTAATAAATTATCAAGATTGAAAATGCTATGGACAAGCGTTTACATATTGAAATTTCTGTCATTTAAATACTTCATGTGCCGGCATTTGAATCGGCGACACACGAAATTCATGATAAAAACATATCATCACGGAACTATAGTCGACATCTCTACCTACTCGGCTACGGCTCAGAAGCTTTTTGGCTTTTAACTTCATATTTTTAATTTGTGACAATAAAATGAGTACCACTCAGGTGGAAATCAGTTCCGTTCATGCGGCAATCATAGAGCTTTTTATTTTATAAATATTGACATAGAATGCGATGAGAGCTTTTACTTGATAAAAAGCTTGATAAAATTTCTTTACAAATAATTTATAAAGAAAACACAGAATTGGGCGGTTAAATATTGCACGATAATATTTTCAAATAAAAATTGAACTTTTTGTTCAACTGTTGGTTCAACTAGTCGCCTGTGAATTTTGAACAATGCAAACACGCTTCAAGCGAAAAGTGAACGATTTCGGGCGAAAATGGGTTACCTACGCAAACTTCCGAAGCCAGGGGGTATGTCCCTCCCGAATGGGGTACGTCTGGCAACCCTTAATTTGCCACACAACGCATGAAACAATGACCCTATTGCGAACGAAGTTCCCAAGACCCATTATCTCACGAAACAATAAGGTCAAACGGCCGCCGATATCCTGCAATGCCAAAAGTATGGCCTATGACAATTAGCCCGAAACTCTAACAGAGCTGAATAACGAAAACCTACGCGTTATAAGTGCTGTACAGCCCAAAATATGTCTAAAAGTCCAGGAAAATTTTGATATACGCATCCTGTGTTGCCAGAGGATTCATTTTGGACATTTAATAGATATTGTGTTTCATACATAAATGCCATAGACTAGAAAACGTTATGAAATACGAAATATCATTTCGTATAACTTTTTTTTTGTTTTGTTTATAAAATAATATCTGCGGTCTTACTAAATCACTCTGTACAATGATAAACTCCCTCCATTCGACCAAGAAAAGATAAGAATAGCAACAAGGTCCTCAGATCCCGCTGTTTGTGCTAATTATCACAGAGATAGACTTCTTACCGTCGCTTAAAGCTTCCCATCGACGAGACTGTGTGAACGTGTCTTCTTCCTGCCGCTTAAGGCCTGGAAAGTTCCTATTGACCAAATTCTAACAAGTGCCATTTTAAACCTGCTTTTGACAGGACGAAGGACAGCTTTTGTTACTAGGGGATTTCCACAAAACTTAGTAAAACTGCTATTCATGTAAAGTAACATTGAGCACACCACCATCCGAAGTGGGAACCATCCACGTTGTATGAGACGAAATTTTAGACAAGTTGATTGTCTTTTGTACGATTTCTTCAATCTGATGCTGATGAGAGCATCGTGCCAGAGCCACCGCACAGTGGTCGGTGGGGTCATGTTTTACGCGTAAAATGCTTATTTGAAAACTGTGATAAATTAACTGGAATAGAGTTATTCTTATTCATAAATGACCTACAAACTCAAAACTGATTAGTATTTTCAATAGTATCTGCTAAGCAAGCCGTTGAACCCGTTTAATTCAACAAATTCGATCGTGGCACGTTCCAACAGTTAGGTGTTGTTTGCTTTCTTAATTTTTTTTTATGGAAACTTTCAATTATAATAGTAACTGTTGGTTTGATGTTACTTCTTAAACATGGCAAATTATGATTTCATATGACATATTAACAATAAAAATGTATTGCTAAACTATCAATACCTTAAAACACTGCTTATTTTTCAAGAAATATTTTTTTTCTAAAAGGTATAATTATAAGATGTTTTCTTAACAAACCTGAAGTGAATTTTCAAAAATCCAAAATAACGAATCCAATATGGCGTCAAGAATTTAAAAAATTATTGAATTTTCATGATATTTGGTATTTAGAGGTTCTTAAGTTCGCTCATTACAAATTTCCCACTAATTTTTGAAAATTCTGTAATTTTCGTCACAATATATACCCGCGCAGCCTAGTGTTCATAGTCAGAAAGTTTCATGTATTTTTTTTTAATAATTTCGAAGGCGTGAAAAATGGTGACAAATTTAGAATGCTGTAATATTTTAAAAGGAAAAAGGAAAATTTCCTATGTAAACTCCCACTTATAAAAATAATTACTGTTATTAATTTTAAATATGTTGCCTGGCAGTTGATGTCGCAGTTGTCAACTGAAAAAGTTTTACTGTGATATAGAACTTTCAAGGCTTTAATTTCACTTAACGTTCGTGACTAGCGTGTCTAAAACCCTTATCAGTAGCATTTTAAAAAATGTTTTCTTTTTTTTTTAAGAAAAAAATAACAGCCTATTTGACAGCTGTCAACTGTCAAAATTTTAATTTGACACACAATTCGTGATTAGCATGTCTAAAAACCTATTCATAGGCATTTTTAAAAAGATTGGCTTATTTTTAGAAAAATTTACAGTCCATTTGACAACTGTCAAAGTTTTAATTTGACACAAAATTCGTGATTAGCATGTCCAAAACCATTCAGTGGCATTTTCTAAAATATCACCTTATTTTTAGAAAAATTTACAGTCCATTTGACAGCTGCCAACTGTCAAAGTTTTAGTGTGACATAAAATTCGTGGCAAAAAACCCAATAAGTGGTATTTTCAAAAAGATTTTCTTATTTTTAGAGAAATTAACATTTGATTTGACAGATGTCAACTGTCAAAATATAAATTTTATGGCATATTCGGATTAAGCGTTACAATAGTACTACGATCATGCAATTTCATTACAGTCGTATCTTCCCTCCTAATTTTTCGCGTAAATCGTAGCTTCTCCAACCACTGTGCGCCGTCGCCAAATTTTTCAACTGGAAGAAAGAAAGAAATAAGTTGCTCAAGCAATGAACAAAATGTGGGAAAAGTAAATAGGCACACGACACACAAGAAGTTTTTGCGTTTCGGGACAAAAGTCATTGTTGGAAAACATTGAAGGACTTGGTCTACGTAGGATTCAGCATTAATGCAAAAATATTAACAGCCTGGTGATGAAGCGAAGAATAATTCTCGATAGCAAGTGCTACTAACTTTAAGCTGGGTAGCCAATTGAAAAGCAGAGTCCATCGGCGCACAAATCTCTCATCATCTTTAGGGGGCCTTAGGGCCCCTTACTATTCGGTTCGGCTGCTTTGCCCCGAGGGGACAATTGTTTTATTCCTAAACATTGACCACAAGTACCCCGTTCTAATACTTACCCATCAGATCTCAATTCCTACCACCGTAATGTCAGTAAATTAAATTTCGCAAAGTATGGTTAAACTCTGGCTAAGGCAGTATTTTGATTATTCCAGTAGAACTACATAAGAACAAATTGTTAATTGCCGAATGGGTGAACCCTAGGTTCGGTAAAAAAACCTTTATTTTATTATTTTTTATTTAACGATTTATTTTATTATTTGTAAGAGGTATGGTCTAATGTACATTGTTCAAGAGTGTATTTCGTCACCTGAAATGCAAAATAACGTATCATCATCGTCACTGAAATGCAAAAAGTCGCAACTTATAAAAAATTCAGAATTCACTTTTCGATTATTATGATAGATTACATCAAATTACAACTCCCCACATCGTTTTATGACACAAAAAATAAAATTGTCACGACTTTTTCCATTTCAGTGACGATGATGACACGTTATTTTGCATTTCAGGTGACGATTTTCAATATAATTTTTTATTCTAAAATCTATAAAAAATGTTAAACTTTTGTGGACTCGTCTTTTATATTAAGTATCAAGTTTTAATATCAAACAAAATAAAAGATAAAACGAAAACTATAAATATCTGAGAATAGCCTCAGGAGTCCCTTGTCTGGATTTTTGAAGCAATGGCAATAAAGTGTGAAGTTTATTAACACTAGCGTTGGTTACTTGCTAAAAGCCACACTAATCTATGATAAATAAACATCTGGGTTGTACACATGTTTTGCTAAAAGACTAAAGAGGCTAAGTAAGACTAAAATACGATAGATAAATAGTGCCAAAAATAAAAGTGCTAGGTTTTATATAAATATTTATGTAATGATTAACAACGAATGTAATTTTTTGTGGGAAAAGTGTTATTAGTAAGCAGTAGGCTTCATAGTTCATATTATACGTTGAAGTTTCAATGGTTTACTTAAGTTTTATAGCCCTCAACAGGCCTTAAGCGAAATGCTTTGAGTTGTGCCACATATTGTATACCAAAAAAATTAGTTGGCAAGTAAGTTAGCTTGGCTATCTGAAAAGATAACTTAATATAATCTCGCTCTTTAACCCTTTCCACGGTTTGCCCTTTGAAATTACAATTTTTTTTCAGGATCTTAAATACCATCACCCGCTTTATCATCCATCCTAGAACCGTCTGAATACTAATGGGTGTACATATCTGAGGTAAAGGCAAGGGCCGTTCAGGAATTTTCACTAGAAATTTTCCACTAAAGTACATAGTTTTCTTTTTTAAAGCGGTCAGAAAGCCAGCATATTTCCAATCCGAGTATGTTCCAATAGAAATTATAGCAAACGCCTTATCATTTAGTGTGTTATACAATTGTGTACCACATAGATATTTTAGATGTCTGTCCAGAAATTTCTGAGAGAGGTGTAGGCTTTTATACAATCGGGTTAAATGGAAAACGTAAAAACGTAAATAATCAACCAATTAGGAAATGAGTAGCGCAACGTGAAGTAAAAGTGTTTCAACTATTAAACTTACATACGTAGTGGTAGGGTGCGCCTTCCATGATTGAAATCAATTTACGAACATATGTATATCTATGTATTGCAAAATATAATACATATATTCATTATTAGGTAATGCAAACAATGCACAAGAAAACTGGAAATTACTAGTTTTAATTTGTTTGTTTGTAATTGTTTATATGACAAATAAAAGATACATATCTGAATAATAAAAAAATGCACTAAATGATGTAAAATATTGAGATCATCAATCAATTTTTTGTGGAGAATCTATGAACAAATTTCCCATGAGCGTGATGTATTCAATTCTTATCTAATTTAAATGAAAAATAATGGATGTGGAATCCAACGATGGAGAGTGCACATAGTTGGGCCATTTTCCGCCATTCTAATGACTCTAGGCCCTATATGCCCAATTGGCAGATTTTTGGCAGTATTTGATTAAGAAAAGACGAAAAATGACACAGACATCGGCGTAGCCAGAATGAAATTTAGGAGAGAGGCGGGCTCGACCCTAATAAGGTGGCACTTCAGGGTACCAATTTTTATATATACCGGGAAAACTTGAAAGTTAGGGCTATAGGGCGTTCTTCAACCAAATTCCGAGGTAGAGCGTTAAAAAAAAAAAACTGAAGTAAGGCGTTCTTGAGCCTATTTGTAAGATAGGACGTTTTTGAACCAGCTATCGAGATAGGTCGATCTTACACTCAGCTATAAATATACCATATAAACGTGACACAAATCACAATTCTAAGATATATTCTTGTTTAGGTGACGATTTTGTTGTCAGGCGTTGGTATTTGGTGGGCGCTTGAAATTGGTTGGATTGATTTAGTTTTTTTTAAAGATGTCTCAGGATTAAGTGAATTTTCATGATTAAGAGAAGGAAATTCATGCCCATATTTATGTTGTCTCATACCTTAGAATATACATATCGCTAGCTTAGAGTGAAAAGTTGCTAAGTCCACTTTTTATGAAAACTCATATTTTGATATAGGAGGCTAGAGAAACTGAATACGCATCGTTTCGAAAACTATAAAGGTACTTGTTTTATTTTTTCCTCTTCATAAGCAATAAAAGGAAAATTTGCTAAGTCCAGAGAAGCACCACAAATCCGATAAGGCGAAAATAATACGACATCTATTAATAAATATCGAATCCTTCTGAATCTTATGGAGTTTTGCTGTGCTTTAAACGCGCAAAATGTTTGATTCAAAGTCTTGCGAAATAGTTAAAGAAAATGGCTATAGGAAGATTTTTTCCTCTCCTGTAAAATTTTTAAAATGGGACTTAGCAACTTTTCTTTCTAAGCTAGCGATATATGAGCCAGATATAATCAAAAATCTGCGAAATCTGAGAAAAATAGTTTGCCTTGGTTTCGTTTTCGGTGATTTGGGCCATACTTAGCTTAGCAGTGAAAAACGAGCTACCTCTCGACTTGCTCAGAAATAGACAGAAAATTGGAAAAAAATTCGCCAACTATGATTTCTGTAGATTTTTGTATGGACTATCTGATGACGCTAAGCATTTTACAAAATTCGGTGCTAGGCGTTTTCTTCCGCAGACTTAAAATGTGCTGGCAATTTCAAGAAAAAAAAATATTAAAAATCAACACGATTTCATAATCACTTGAAACTTGCACTTTATTGTACTAAATTTTAAAATGCTATAAAACTACATACCTATAAAATTTAATTTTGGAGTTTTTTTCTAATTTACGGGAATCCTTTAATAATTTCAATAAGGTTATTTTATGTAACATTCATTAACAGGAACGGAGAATGTATTTTCTTTGAACTTGCTACTTCTCTGCACTTTGCACTCAATTTTATATTAATTTATATTTAATTCAATTCAATTTAATTTTTAATTTTTTCAATTCAATTTTTTTTATATTTTTTATTTTATTTCATTTTTTATTTAATTCTTAGCCTTCATTTAAAATCAACTTTTGAACATAATTTTCCAGTTTCAAACTACTGTATCTTGGCTCCGTTCATTTGCCGTAATCAAAACATTATACTGTGATAGAAATTTTTAAAAAATTTTCACTAAAACTGGCTGTAATTATATCAGACGTTCGTGTATCGAAATTTTCACACAATAAACAACAAATTATATTCAAAAAATCCAACAACACTTCGTAGTAGTACTTATTAAAAACTTAATCGCGGTTTTATAAACATTTTTCTAATGCCACATTTCCACAAGGCTTTAAATGACACGACAGAAATTTAAACGACAAATGTGGGCATTAAAAAATGCCTGTCCTATAACGTTAAGAAGAATTGTCATTAAATTTGCTTCCACATGACATTTTTTAAGTGGCACACTAATTAAAGTGGTGGCTTTTTTCAAATTAAAAATTTTTGTTATAAACTTTCAAATGTGATTTCTTTTTTAATTCAGCATTATAGACGAATATCTGAAAAATTTTAAGGTGATGACTTAATATTAAAAATGACCATCATTGACAAAAATGACAAATACACTTTATTTTTTGAATTTTCGGATAGCCAGTACAAAAAATTTATAGAAACCGTAGTTGACGAATTCGTTTATAAATAAGAATGTTACATATTCCAATTACCACTTAACGACGAGATAATGCAAAATTATCAAACAAAATAATTTCTTTTCATTTTGATTTACTGTTTTATTTAGTTTTCACCACAAAAATCCATTTACATACACAATAGTTAACAAAAGGATAAACGTTGTTGTTCTCAGCTGTTTTTTATTTTTTATTTATTTTTTTTTTATAATAAGCATGTATGTATGCATGTATGTAGGTAATTTACAATACTTACATCTGTATAATATAGTATAATGCTTGGTAGGGTTTCAAACCGAAAGTAGTGCGGGCAACAAATGCCACAAATTCGAAATACATACATATGTACATCTAAATTAACAGCTCAACACTTTGGAAATATGTACTAACATTGAACCATTTTATTTATGTAGTTAGGCTCATACAAATATCGCAAATTGTATTTATTTATGTAATTCACTTTGTCTTAAATTTTCGCAAGCCATTTATTTTGATATATAAATATTTAAATATGTATATATGTACATATCTTTACCTTAATCTAGATGGGCGCTAACTCATATCGTCACTGAATATGCAAAAAAACCGTAACTAGTTAAACAATTTGATTGCATAAAACGTTATGTAACTTAGATGAAATGCATCATAATCTATCAAAAAGTGAATTTTGGATTTTTAGTTAGGTGACGATGTGAGATAGCGTCTTTCTACATATAAATGTACATATATTAAGGTAACGATATGTATGTAACTGCTTTACATATTTTTTTCTTTATCCAAAATATGCCTGTGAACCTCTTTTCTTTCTTGCAATGAGTATGTATATTTCCATGAAAATATATCTATGTCTGTCTGTATGTATTTATGTATGTAGGCTATGCATATTGTGAGTATAATTTTCGCACCTAAACTATCATTTATGTTTGTAAGTTTTCATGTAGGTTTGTATTCATGTACATAAATATTCACTTGTATAATTTTTGTAAATATTCAACAGCTTTTTTCTCTTACTTAATCATAACAATTTGTTTGTAGTTTGTAAATTTACTTTTTCTTAGGTTTTATTTCATTTACTGCTTATTTTCGCAAGTTTTTTTTTTGGTACACCGAAGCGATGCTATTTGAAAAACTACACTAAGCTGCTCTTGTTAACGATAATTTGAATTTTTTTTATACATATTTTATGGATCGATTTTCTTCTATTGAAAGTTATAAATGCACATACAGTGGCGAGCAAACGTGTCAAAATGGTTATTTATTTAAGTAAACATCTTTTTGATATAAAACTTTTTCGCTAATGCTTGATTAAAATTGTTTATGCTATTAATAAAACAGCTTTAATCAAAGTTTTATAAGAAAAAAAATGGAAAACTCGTTAAATTTTCGTTAAATTTTTCTAACATTTTGATAAGAATTCTGTAAATCACTTCTGAGTATGCAGCTTTATAACCCATGAAATTTTAGTATAACAAGCTGCAAGTTTGAAGACTCTAGAAAATCCCGTTGATTTTTAATTTTTATTTTTTTTTTTGGCTTATGGTCTTTTGTCATGGCCATGAGTTATTAAATTGCACACTTAGAAGTGTTTTACAAATGCATATTACAAAACTAGAAATTTTTAATAATTCTCCCTTTCTTTTTTTGTTTGTAACTTTAATTAAAGCTGTTTTAGCTATAGCATGGACAGTATTTTATTCAAGCATCAAAGAAAAAGATTTAATGTGAAAAACGTGTTATTCTTAAAAAAAATATATATTTACACACTTTTTCTCCCCACTGTATGTACGTACGTCTGAACATTAGGACGCCTCGTTTATTTTATTTTTTTAAATTAAATTATCTAAAGTCACGTTTTGCTTCTGAGTGCTTGAGCACAAAAATATTAAGAAAGGCTCATTTTTGCTCCAGTGCCCCAATGGACAGGACAATAAAAAGATTGCCTCATTTGGAGTAAAGAGCATCCACGAGAAATTCACAAGGTACCAAAAAATCGTGGTTTGGTGTGCTTTTTGGGCCGCTATATTCGTTGGTTCTTACCTCTTTAAAAATGAAAACGACAGGAACGTACCCCAATTTCATGGAGTGCGGAATGAACTTATTATTTTCCAACAGGACGATGCCACATGCGAAACAGTTCGTCAAATGATCGACTTATTGGATGAAATATTTGGTGAATGCCTTACTTCTCTGTAAGACGCTTTGGAAGACAACACTGCGCGAACCCTTTTTCGAGATACGAAGGTCAAAACTTGGACTTACAGGGTGCGCTAAATCCGAGCCAACGCGAACCCCACATGTCCAATGTTTGAAATTATGTAATTTCACTATATTATGATTATTTTAGTCTGCCTGGCTGGGAAGTAGATTCTCGTTTCCGCTTAGGCTAGCTCGATTGCTATCCTGAACTGGTCAGGTAACTTTGCTGCCCGCCTGACATTCAGTTCCCTGCAGTAAATACCGGCACCAACTCCCATTACGATTTGGGGAGTCTTTGTTTCCAATTAAAGCAAGGTGCCATATAAACTGTGTTGCCCGCGCACGCCTCGCACAAATTGAGCTTTGCCCAAAAGTTCTGTAATTGAATTCGACTATGGCCGTCAATCTGCTTGCGAATTTAGCAGCACGGTTTACCGCGATTAGGTCAATGGGCGGTAAACTGAGAGAATTTTCTAGAGCAGATTGGAGTAGAATTCAACGCTCGGATGATAGACATTGCCGCGAGCCGCGCGGAACCTTCGCCATTGGCCCGAAGTATTACGACTTTTTTGCGGTATTCCAGCACATAAAAGCGACATAGAGCAGTATTGGTCTGATTAGAGCTGTGTAGCACCAATACATTAGGGCAAATGATCCCAAGTAACTCCCAGCATTATTTTGGGGCGTTGCTTGCGTTCCACTGGCTCGTCTCAACTACCCTCAGATACCTTGTTTGATCTTCAATTGACAACTCGATGCTACCCGGCCTCGGAGGTCGCCAAACTGGGAGCTTTTATCTTCTTGTGGAGAGTATCAGGTTTATTTTATTCGTGTTAACCACACTCGAGATGTCCGTTGGTCAATGATTTTTAGGGCGCTGTTCATTACTTTACTGATAGTGTCTATGATATATTATTTCAATTCAAAGTTCTGCAGCTAAGAAAATATGTGCTTTGAAGGAGGTTTACCAAAATTATTAGAAAATGACTTGAGGCATTTATGTTGAGACTGAATATTTTGTATTTTCCACAAACTATGCATTTTTTAGTTAGACTTAGGTTAGCTTATCCAGCTAAGTTAAGTTGGCTATTCCATCCAAATAGTGAAATAAGGTCGGACAATTTTTTTAGCGCTTATGTTAAGCACATCTTTGTTCAAGTACCGTTCGAATATACATACGTGTATGTGTGCCGCTGTCATCGCCGGCAACCAGATAATCCCTTACTTAAATACACGTAAACTTCTCCCAACGTTCATTAGAAAGAAAGATACTGTTTGACAGTACGAGTATTACAAAAGTAAATAATATTTATGTTGCAAAACTACAATGCAAGCAGTTTTTAGTGAAAATTTTCAATTCTCCTATATGTATAGTGTACTTTTAGGCAGCTTAAAAATTCACCTGAGAACTAATATCATAACAGTTTACGAATAATGTGATGTAAAATATCTACATAGTTGGAAATCATCGAAAAATTTTGTTCATTAAAATGACTAAACATGATTTTTTGTTTATTTGTTCAATTGGCTAACACTTATTGCTAAAAATCTACATACAATAAATGTATCTCGTTTCTTTTTAACATACACGCACACAAATATGTAAATGCAAAATGCTTTTCGAATGCTATCACGCTGAAAGAGAGATAGAGATCTAATTGGTAATCTTTAGTACATAATAATTTTTGCTCATAAAGAGTTTCTAATAAATTCTAATTGAAGTATGTTTGTATGTTTTTGAAAATTTCATAATTTTTTTATACAAATTTTCTAAACACATTTGCTTGAAGAAGCGTCGCGACGGTTTTACAATTCTAGCGAAGTAGCTAAATAATTTTTGATTAAATATAAGCTGCTGGCTTTTAGAAAAGTGGAAGTTTTTAAAGTAATTCCAAGCATATATGTAAGTGTGTATGTAGTTGTATTATTTTTTTGTTTTTTTTTTGTCTTATATATTTTTAAATATTTTTTATTTATTTTTTTTGCAACAAATTATGTTTTAAAATGAGCGTTTACATCGCTTTTAGATTGTTTTTGTTTTTGAATTTCTTCACAGTTGTTTGTTGTATGTAATTTTTTATTTTTACTTTATTCAATGTACCAATTATATCATATGTATGCTTGAATTTAGATAATTTGAGTAACTCCTTTTTTCTCTATTAAATACAATTTGAACTTTGTTCTTTGTCATATGTTTCAAATGTATGTTTGTATGTTCTATATGTATGTATGTATGTATAGTACAAGAAGGTATGCGTGTGTTTTTATGTTTTTAGTATACATATTACTTGGTGTATACATAAATATGTTTAGTGTGTATGTTTGTATGTATTTTTTAGTTTTTTGCATTAAAATTTATATGTATATTTTCTTTCTCAAAAATACTTTCTGAAGCATTGTGAGTGTTCACACTTGCCTGGTTATCAGCTTATGTGGTACAAAATTATTATTCTGTTGTTTAGTTTATTGTTGTAAACTGAATAAAAAATATAAACGCATAACCAGATAAGCTGATACTCAGGCAAGTGTGAATGCCACAATATAATTTGTCTTAAATTTTTTTATATATTGTTTTTTTTTTCTTTTAACTTTAAATCCATTTAACACTCATTTATTATTTAGGTAGATTGAAACACCATCATACAACAGGAGGAAACAGTCTTTCTAGCCAGGTACCTATAAGATGCAAATACAAAGTAGTCTTTCAATGCATTTTCTGAAATAGAATAATTCTATTAAGTTTTCGGATATATGTATTTATGTATCTTTTGAAATACAAAATATTATAAAATAAAGTAAAGGAGATTTTTTTCCAAAATAATTGTTTCGAATAAGACTTCTTACTATTTAAGTACTTATGACTACCTTTTGTAAGACTCCCTCTCTAAGGACTGATCGTATTATTAATTTCCTAAAGGATTTTTTAGGACTATAGTAGTTTTTATAAACAAATGTGAGAAAATATTGTTAAACTAACTAAATAATGATTCTTAAAATATGTATATGTATATTCTACAAATTCTATTCATATATTATTACTTTGTTACTTTATATTTGAGATTATAGTAATTTTTTTTTTCTTTTTCTTTCACAGCTTTGGAAAGGTGAGTAAAATTTTACTTTTATCTTTTATTTTTGAATTGGATATTTTTTTTCTAAATTATGCAGTGACTGAAACAAATGTACGTACGTATTTTAATTTTTTAATATTCATAGTTTTTTTAAGTTAATTTTTTTTATAAAAGTAATGCATTAAACAAAGCTTTCAAATTTTATGCCAAAATTTTGCAAAATTAATAAATAAAAAAAACGAAAAATTTTAAAAATTCTATATAAGTTAACCTTTAGAAAATTTTTGGGTATTGCAGTTTTAAAGCCCATATAAAGTAACAAAAATGAAAGTTTCAAGTAAATTGCATTGCAATGTACGAAATTTTTATGAAATTTTACACAATTTTTTTTTTCCTCAAATTTGAATCTTTTATTTACATACATATTTTTGGTTAATTTTTAGAGAAAAAGAATCAAAGAATTTTAACTTGGAAAATATTGTGAATATTTAAAAAAATCAGCATGTGAAGATTTGTTTAAGTTACTGTCAAATTAATTATGTTATGTAGTCAAATTAATTAAAATTATTTTTTTACAGTGGGCAGAGTTTTCCACTTTTTGGCCCAAAATACAATTTTAATAAATGCATAGAACGACCCTAAACATAATTCTTATCTTGGTAATTCTATGCAAATTAGAAACATATTTTCGAATATAACATTTGAACTCATTAAACAAAACGGATCCCTTTTTACCCTGTTTTAAAGAATGCTCCACAAAAATTATAATAACCAAACTTCAATAGAGGTCACCGTTGCAAAAATCCTCCTGACTTCTGGTCTCTAAAGCTGTAACTTATATATATATATCTAGACAAAATATGCTGGTTAAATTCCGTTTGCTGGCTAATGCCTCAAATACAGTTCATAAATCAAAGGCCAGGTTGAGAAACTTATACGCCTTTTTGGAAAACTGCAGTAGAATTTTTGGACCTAGATATGTCGCAGGCTTGTAACTGAACTTCACCAAAAAACTTAAGTCTTCCCCTGCCAAATGATTCATTACACTTGCAACAGATACCGCGATATGGGGGGTGAGGGAGGTGTGGGGTCTACCCTGGGCCTGTTGCATCTGACGCGGTTGCTGTTGCTGCATGTTGGTGGGTGGCTGCAATGAGGCACTGTAGTTGGTAGTCCACTCGCGTGTAGTGCATAGGCCAGAGCATAGGCGGAAGTAACACCAGCCAAGGCATGAGTTGCATTTGACTGATGGCACGTTCCGGTATATTCTGTCCTAGCATACGAAGCAGGTGTGGTGTGGGCCACCAGGAGCTGCTGGTTGGCTCGCATACGCGAGTTGGACCGGCCAGTAGACTGTGAGGGAGGTGGGGAGTTTCTAGGAGCCGTGCAAGCTCTTCGGGTGCTGGGTGCATTACGTGAGCCGGTAGCCGTGGAGGCTGATTGTGCCGTTTGGCTTAAGCAACAGCGGGCCACATAGCATGTGGTACACTGCCGGTGAGACCTAAGACCAGAGCAGGATCTTAGGTGACTCCATCCGTTGCTTGAGTTGCACCTAACCGAAGTGGATTTCGGATGGAGTCAATTCTAGCAAACACAGAAGAAGTATGTTTCTGGTCCGGGGTTGGGCTCAACGTCCGCTCGGAGAAGAAGGATGCGGAGCAATCCGGCTGCAAGGAGTTGCTCCATGGATGAAAAATGATTGAGGGATATCGCCGATCTAAACGGGGTTAGGTCGCCTAAACCACAGTCCTTGGTCGGGTAAAACCCTACCGTCGAAGAACCGGCTGTCATGGGAATGGAATACCGGGGATGGAATTGATGACCTCTGCTCAAAAGTAAATGACTATCTCTTCAGCCTTTCTCGCTTCTTCACTGCAAGGAGCCTAACACTCTCCCCAACGAAATCAACGGCGAACCCTCTTCACCACCTGGACGAAGGAGGTTAGGGTAGAACTAGGTATACACGTCGATGGCACACCAGTACCGATAGTAAATAACCCGAAAATTTTAGGGATCACACAACTGCAGTCGTCAATAAAGTACAGAGCCGCAACAAGGTCCCCAAGTCGCTCGCCGGCAGCACTTGGGGCAAATACAAAGAAACGTTGCTGGGCTTAGAAGTGCCGCTACAACAACAACATATACCGCCGCTATCAAAAAAAGATTGCTTACTTTCCTTTATTTCAGAGATAGGCCTTATGCCTTAAGAAACTCTAGAATGTTTAGCTTTTCTCAATACCGCACACAATGTTGTGCTCCGAGCCTGGTTTCTAACAATAATTTAAGCACAAGTAAGTGTTGCCAGAATGAAAAAATTATAATTATACAACTGGTAGTATTGTGGATATCTAAAAAGTTGGCGTAGGTTTGTCTGAATGTTTCAACGATACTCAAACCCAACTCAAACTATTAGCAGTGTGTCTAATACATAGATTATAGGATTATCTTCAACTATCGAGTGAAATAGATCTGAGGGTCAATATGCAAGGAGAGAATTATCTATCTTATCTACTTATGTATCTTCAACTATCTTAGATACTAGACTATCCTATTTGCTACAGTTTGCATCTAAGCCCCTCCTCTTAGACTTAACTTAAATTACTTACGTTTTCAAGTAAAAAGTAGCAATCCGAATAGTAAATATGCGAAAATAGTTTATAAAAAGAATTTAAAATCTTACTTACCACGTGACACTTTAGGCGTGATTTACGTAATAATTTTTTGCATTCGGTTCTCATTTGTTTAAGTTCTAATGCAGCACTAAGTGGTTGCAAATGAATCGGTTAGTAATCAATGCTGTATTACCGCTTCATCATCATAAACCTCTAATGTCTGTTCTAAGGAAAATTTAGTTTTGTTTTGTTTTGTTTGTTTGTTTTTTTTCTTCATAAATGTTTTGTATGTAATTTGCAGCGATTTTTTTTTTGCACTTGTTTTTTGGGATTACTAAGCAGAGTGGATCAGGAAGCAGAGTGTGGCAGCGCGCTAACTACAGAACTATGCGCTCTAAGCGATGTGGGAGGTACGTCTAAGCTATGTAAATGTTGCTTAAGCTTCGTGGACATGTATGGCGTGCGCGCGGACAAAAGACGCATCGTAGAGGTTATAGGACATTTCTTTGTTCTTTTTTTTTAATGTATTTAGCTGCCGAAATTTTTGGACGATTTATGATTTCAAAAATTTTGCCTTCCATTATTCGTGCTTTCTCCTTGTTCTTCTACAAATGTGTGATCCAAAGTAGCGTGATGCCAGCGCAGCTTCATTTTGGAAACACGTTTCGAATGCGCTCATCTTTTGTTTGTTTTTTTTTTTTTTGTATTTACATTTAGTGAAGACTTAGATAGGTTTTTCGCTTCAGGTAACCACTGCGAATGGGCGAAGATAATCCAGTTTCGTTGCTATTGTTTTTATTTCATTTTGATTGAGTTTGTTGTAGTTGACGGTGTTGGATAGTTACACATATAGTGAGAAAGAGATAAAGGCGTAGCGGTTTTGGAGTGATGATGGATGCAGTAGAGATAGCAGTTACATATTTGTTGATGAAATGGGAAGAGAGTATACATACAAACAAAAATAATAAAAACATTGATGAGTCAAAAAGCGTGTTCGATGAGACTTATTTCGAAATAGAGCTTATGGTGATATACATTTATATATATAAGATTATTTGTGACCAATCGAATTAACGCACAATGTGACCAGATTGCCAAAAAATGTACCAATATTTTACAACATTAAATTTCAACTAATTTTGTGTAGTTTATTTATGAATGATAATTTAGTTTTTGGTTTCTTTTGTGTAGATATTTTTGGTTTTTTAATGATGTTTTTTAAATTAGTTTTAAATTTATTTAATCTACAATTTTTAACATAATTTTTGTGTAGTTGTTTTTTTATATATTTTTGTTTAGTTTAAGTCAAAGTTTTATTTAGTTGCTGATTTTAAACTTTTTTCGTGTTTTTTTTATTTAAAAATTAAGCGTAGGTGTTAGTAAAATTTACCATTTTATTGTTTGATTTATTTGCTTGCTAGTTTGTTGTTGTTGTAGCTTTGATTGTTTTTGCTTTTTACTTGCGTTTCGCATACAATGATCTTATTGTTGTTGTTGTTGTTGTTGTTGTTGTTGGTGGTGGTGGTTTTGGTGAGTACGAGACAAAGGTGTGACATTCGCAATTTACATTAAAGCATCCGGTTGCTCATGCAGCCTAAATACACAAGAAACGGCACAAAATGGTTGATGAGGATAGCGGTGGGTGGTTGTGGTGTGGTGTTCAAATTGGTGGTTTTTAAAATGTGAAATAAAAATTGTATACAGCAAATAATCGACGAAGTTTTGAATAGGTTGCGGAAACGGTGATGATATGGTGGTGGTTTTGGGTGTTGGTTGTTTTCGATTTTTATTTTTTTTTTTTGATGATGTTTTGAGTTGGTAGTTTCGGTTGTGGAAGCGTTTGCAATGTGTCCATATAAACACGTTTAAATCAGGTATAAACGAAAGTCAATGGGGTAAGAAATGAAATCCAAAGAGAAACAATATGAAAGAAACACATCGTAAATTCAAATTCAATAAAAAATTTCATTTGCATTGGTTAGTTATTAGTACAGACATACATATGCACAGCTATAAATATTTATTTACATAAATTCATCTAAATAAATACTATATTGTGTTTTAAATTTTTTATTTTATTTTTTTTTCGCTAAATAATTGCACACTTTTATCCACTAATGTGTAATGATATGTGTTTTTGGTTTAACTAATTCGAAATAAAGCAAATAAATTCGTCTAAATTTTGCTCGCTTAGAAAATACTAAGCTAAGTGCTGTTAATATTCCCATCACTGGCTGCTTGTTACAAACATACGTGTGTATGTATGTGCGTACATATTTACATATATTAGTAGCTCAATCGTCTGCAGTTTTCTCATATGCGTTGCTGTTAAAGTAAACATAATTATTTAAAAGAAAAAAACAAAAACAAAATAATAAAATATCAACATTCAATCTTAATTCGAAAAACAAACAAAACATATAAACACAAGGAGTAAGTAATTTATAAAAATTTGTAAAACATAAAATTGTTTTAAAAAATTCGAACAACAACACATCGCCATTCAACCACCAGACAAATGTTTTTCTCTATCGTACTTACATATTTACTCATTTATGTACATACTATACATATTTAAGATGTTATTAACTAGAACAACTAGTGATGCGAAATGTTTAATTTTTGGTATGGTCACCTTGAAAATCATGTTCTGGTAGATACACTCAAGAATTTAAACACGCTTCGAAACTTAACGTATGACGAGTCGTATCAGTAACATCTGAGAACAATTCACATTCAAATATCGTTTGAAGGCTGAGATTTCTCTATAACGGCTTGCCGTATCAAAATAACATTTTACAACCCACAAATGCCTTGAAATTAATAAATTATTAGCCAATCACCGCTTTCTTTGCGGCGCCTTAAAACATCCTTCGAACTGTAAAACAAACATTCAATTCGGTCACGAGAGAAAATGGTATGGCAAACCTATTCAACAAACATTTTAGAAAAAAATCGAAATTAAAGTTCTATTCTAACTTAATTAAATTTATTGGGTGGCAACCTTCTTATAAACCATCTTCGGAAAAAAGATTTCTTAAACCGTTCGTGTCTGATACTCATATTTTTATATATCATTAAACTTGTTAATTAAACTGATAATTAAAAAGGTGGCAGCCTTCTTCAAAAATATTTTAGGAATTAAGCTCAATTTAACCTCGTTTGATATTGAATTTAACATGTTCATTAAATTGATTGGAACATTTCGGGCAGGAGGCAGGTAAGAATCGAACTTTAAAAACCTTCAAATTTCAGAACAAAACCTTTGACAGAACCAGTTTTCATTAAAATTACTAAATTGGTGGGAAACCACAAACAACAATAGTTCCGTTTAATTAGAAATGAAAAATTGTCGAGGTGTGTTTAAATTTGTGTGAGATCTCACTTAGACCAGCGGTTGGTTCTTAGTTTCACCAATAAAGTGGAGGCCTATGTTTAAACTTTTGTAATCATGCACTATTTAGCAAATTTTAATAATTTTCTCGCTACATATTTGGCCAGAAATTTCTTTCGGTAAGGAGAAAAATCATTGCCGAGGTAGATGAGTTGTGACCTTACGAAAGTTGGTGTCCTGGCTGGCTATAAGGTGTTCTGAAAAATGCTTTCATCACATGCATTTTCCACTCTGTTCCCAATCTAACTTGAACGCATGAGATGGTGTGAGACAGTGCAGAATTTAGAAACCGGACATCGTTTGAATACCTACTTATTATTAATCAGTAACTGCTTCATCTAAGAATTTAAGTTTCTCATTAAGAAAATATTTTATAGAAATGATCAACAATGACATAGTCTGCAGGTGGCGTCTCCTAAAAAAAACAAGTTTTCTAGGGCTCAGATTCAAGTTCTAATTTTCGCTTAATGATGATTTTAGTTTTTGCCAAGCAAGAGATTTTGTAGATGGGCTAACGTTGCGCCAAGCTCGAAAAAGTACTCAAAATTCTCAAAGCTCTTGTACCAGTTCCTTTCCATAAATGAACAGTAAGTCGATAAATTGATAACACTTTACAGAAAATAATGCTTATTTCTTATATAACTTGTAAAAACTAATTTTTGTTTTACAAAATAATTGAAGAATTTACAAAAAATAGTGAGCCAAAACAATTGATTTCATTGTGACCATCCAAACAAAAATGAAAAACATAAACAAAAAGCTAACTAAAATCCCTCTAGCCAAGTCTTTCGGTGTGTTTGTTTATAAATACATATGTACAACTTTAGTATCAATACGTGTAAGAATATACACGAGGACGTTACAACATTTAACACAAAATTCTATACAATCCCATTCACATACCTTCTGCGACGTGGATTCGATGCCTGGCCAGGTAAATTGAAACAGCCACGCGGTATTACCATGCGCGCATTACCCTTGGCAGGACGAGAACCGCCCACTACCTGTAGACCAGCTAAATGTGCAGCGTAACCATCACTCAAGACCGTGGCACTCGATTGCAACTTTTTGCTAACCTAAAAATGCAAAATATATAAAAAAAAAATTGTGCAACAACGATTGCCCATCGTCCAGCCCCTAACCCAAACAAACTTACCTTGCCCACAATGAATATCTGATCGGCCCGCAAACCAACATTTGCGTAAACAGTTATATCTTTGCTGCTACCATAAGCAGCCACAATTGAGATTCCATGATTCTGCACTAAATTATTCAAGTATGCTGTCTTGTGACCAAGTGGATCAGTGAGTAATCCATCAGCGAATGAGATCAGCCCATGTGGGAAGTTGTGCTGGCTTAGCCATGATACCACCCGCTGCTGTTGCATATCCGGCCGTCCGGTAATGTAGATCAACAAGTAGCCCAACTCTTGCCAATGGCGACAGACATCAACAGCGCCAGCGCGTACCTTCGGATCACGCCCCGTCACCGACATTGACGCCGTAAAGGAACCATCAATACTAAAGACTACACATTCAGTCATTGGCGGCACTATGGCTACATAGCAATCAACGGATGTGTGATCGCCGCGCACTATCATTTTCACCGGGTAGATGCCATAGCCCAATGCGACTTGTTCGGGAATGGTNTATGGCTACATAGCAATCAACGGATGTGTGATCGCCGCGCACTATCATTTTCACCGGGTAGATGCCATAGCCCAATGCGACTTGTTCGGGAATGGTATATGCAATGCGGCCATTTTTATCGGTCAGCTCGGTGGCAAGGAATGTCCATTCGCCAGCTGGTGGATCTTTCATTAGATGTATATCGACCTTTTCGCCGTGCAAAGTAATCATATCGAGAGGGCCATACATGAAACGTGCATTGAGGCGTTGTTCTCGTCCCTCTAAAACTATAACGTCGTTGGCGCGATGATTAGCAGCGACATTTTTCAGTTTCACTGAAGTGCGTTTCTTCATCCATTTCTCACGTGGCTGACTTGGATGGAAGGTGACTGTGTCTTTGTCATCGGCAGAGCCGACAAATGGAATGCCATCGAATTTGCCAATCTGAAAAAATTAGATTTTTAAAAGAAAATTAGGTATTTGTTTGACAAAGAAAAAAAACTATGTATTTATTGAGAGGTGATTCGAAGAAAAGTGGGAGTGGGAACAGTTAGTTAAAGATGGTATCACTTCTAAAACATACATAGTCTTTACGTAAAGTCTTAACAGAGAAGAAAGCAATCGTTATAGAGTGAGACCAGTTTTAGTTGGCTAGGAACACTTTTTGGGAACAGATTTAATTTTCACCAATACATGAAAGACTGCGCTAAAACTATATATAAATATATATAAAAAGCTCTAAATCGTTTATTAATTAATTTGTTTATTTAAATACTCACCTGGCGCAGAACGAACGCAATTACATCCGCACTTTCCCAGTAACTAGCATGGAATAGATGCGGCAAGGCATGAGCTGGAAAATTACTCAAGCCTTCCGGGCAATACAAAGCGTAATCTAAACGCTTTGTGCCCCACCATTTCATTTGGACTGGAAATAAATAGGAATATTTAATAAATAAGTATCAGTGATTTGAAAAGAATTTGCTGTAAATGAGAACTATTTAAAATTGTTCTAAAAATACTTCACAAACATGGATGGGGTTAGATATAGGATAAATCAAGCTATGCGTGTTAAAATTTACTTTTCAGAACTGTACAGTAGTATCTAAGGATTCTAAGTGTTTGCTAGCAACTTACGTGAGTGGATTGTACTTAGCGATACATTTTCAATTAGACCAGAAATAGTACTTTGCATTGAGGCATCTGATAGACGTCGGCCGGCTAGAATATTGTTAGCATCGCTAAAATGCTGTGGATGCGATTGAATGACCTCCACTTCAGAGGAAAAAAAAAACGATTTAGTTTCACAAAAATGTTAATCCAAATATTTGAAAAACTTACGTAAATGATATGGCTGCCCATTACCCAGCGGATACTTGGCATACCGTGGCACATTTACCGGCGCCAATATGGAAAACCTGGCGCTGAGCAATGGCTCCAGTCGGGAAGCAATTGGATCGGTAGGATGGA
>NW_016164040.1:13298-33577 GCF_001687245.7 Rhagoletis zephyria | reverse complement strand
AAGAAGAAGAAGAAGTAATTCAATTAGCTTCACATGTTTTGCCTTACAAAGGTTTTTAGTCAAAATGTCCGCTGGCATATTGGCGGTACTTAAATAATTTAAACATATTTTATTACTGTTTACAACCTCTCTTATGTAGTGATATTTAATGTCTATGTGCTTACTCCTATTATGGTAAACAGGATTCTTTGCCAAATAATGCGAACTCAAATTGTCGCCATACATTGTCAATGGACCTTCTTCCTTGTAACAATTCAGTTCACTAAGTATACTCTTTACATATACCGCCTCTTTTGCTGCTGCCGATAATGCCATGTACTCAGCTTCAGTACTGCTCAGCGCAACTGTCGGTTGCTTCTTACTCTCCCTCGAGAACGCACAACCTGCCAGTTTAAAAACGTATCCTGTGTAGGACCGTCTATCGTCTACACTGCTACCCCAATCAGCATCTACGAAGCCCCCTGCTTGCTTGCCGGTTTGCCTGAAATGAAGTTTAAAATTTTTCGTTGCAGAAATATACCTTAATGCATGCTTCGCTGCTGCCTCATGTTCAACATGAGGATCTCGGTTACATTGCGCCAATTTGCTAACTGAATGTAAAATATCTGGTCTAGTCGTCACAGCCAGATACATTAACATCCCAATAATTGACTGGTATTGAGTAGAGTCTACCTTCTCGCACTCATCTTTCAAACATTTTATGCTAAATCCAGGATCTAGTGGTGTAGATGCTCCGCGACACTGCTCCATGCCATACTTCTTAAGCATGTCTTGCACATATTGTGTATGACCGACAGAGATAGCCCCAATACTACCTACGCGCTCAATTTCCATACCAAGAAAATGATGAACTCTGCCTTTGTCAACTACTTCGAAGCTCTCTGCAATTTTTCTCTTTATCACTACTAGATCTGTCTCACTCGAACATGCAACAATGATGTCATCAACGNGTCGCCTGCATTCTGTTTATATAAACACAGCTCGTTTACGCAGCTTTCGAAACCAATATTTTTCAATGCAGTGTCTAATTTATGGTTCCATTCTCGACCCGATTGTTTAAGTCCATAAATCGCTTTCTTTAGTTTAAGCACACGCTTCGGATACTTCGAACTAATGAATCCTTCTGGTTGCTCCATAAACACTTCATCCTCCAGTTCACTATTGAGGTATGCCGTCGATACATCTAACTGATGCATATGCAATTCTAGTTCTGCGGCCAATGCAAACAACATACGTATTGTGGCATAACGTACCACCGGTGAAAATGTTTCTTTGAAGTCAACGCCGTACTGCTGAGTGCACCCTTTAGCAACAAGTCTTGCTTTGTATCGTTCAATATTGCCACGCTGGTCTTTCTTCACATTAAAAACCCACTTGCAACCGATTTTTCGTTTTTCTGCTGGCAAATCTACTAAAACCCACGTTTTGTTTTTTATTAATGAATTATACTCCTTCTGCATTGCCTCTTGCCAACGTTCGTTATCTTCACTCTTCTTCGCTTCTGCTACTGTAAGTGGTATTTTTACGTCACTGCTCTCCGCGAAATTCAGCTCATGAAAGTCTTTGTGCGGACGTCCACGATTGCCTGAACGAAGAATTCTTGGTCTCCCTCTTCCTCGTCTAGTCACTGGACTATTTTCATTTGCGTTGTTGCTGTCGCGCTGCTCTTCATTTTCGTCTCCAACTTCTTTGCTGTCAGCTTCTGATGCCTCTGATGCTGTGTCGTACTGCTCCTCCTCAATGATATCTTCGGTTTCCCCTTCGGAACTCGATACACGACGATCACGTTGCGAAATGCTTCTTGTTAACTTCGTTTCAAATGCTACACTATCTACCTCTTTTTCTTTAACGTTGCCTAAGGTCGGTGTTATGCAGAAATTTTGTTTGGCAAACTGCGTGCAATTGTTGTTGCAGCAAACTCGGAGAGAGCGAGTTTGGCGACTCTCACAGCAAACTAATTTTGTTTGGTCAAACTGCAGCAAATTCGGTGTTGTCATATACAAAAATTTTAAATTTTGCGCGTTATGTACATCTGAAATTCTCATTTCGTGTTGGCAATAGCCATGAAAACCATAATGAACGTGCAACCCTGTGCCAAACTCGACATAACCACCTCCGAGCAAACTAAGCAGCCGCCATTTAATTTGGCAAACAAAAGTTTGTCTGCATAACACCGACCTANACCTTAATTTTTCTTTCAGTTTGACACTCTACAAGGCTCTTAAATATTTTGAATTTTTCTAGCACCTCATTTTTCGATTTTATAAAATAAACAAATATGCGTTTCGATTTGTTGTCTATAAATGTTACAAAGTAACGTGCACCACCAAGGGACTCTTTTGGCATGGTACCACACACATCAGAGTGAATTAAGTCTAATAAATTAGCTGAACTATGCTCACGTTTTGCAAACGGTTTTACGCATATTTTTGTCTTCATGCAAACGTCACAGTTTATTTCTTTTGGCACATTTTTGAAGTTCATACCATTCACAATGTTTTTGTTCTTTAACTCTCTCAAACTGTTGAAGTTTATGTGTCCATAAAGCCTATGCCAAATCATAGCATTCTCCTCTGCCACGCTAAAACACGAATGGGGCCTTTAACACAATCTTATTTTGTTTTCTAATAATTGCACAGTCATTCATGAANATTTCTAGCACCTCATTTTTCGATTTTATAAAATAAACAAATATGCGTTTCGATTTGTTGTCTATAAATGTTACAAAGTAACGTGCACCACCAAAGGACTCTCTTGGCATGGGACCACACACATCAGAGTGAATTAAGTCTAATAAATTAGCTGAACTATGCTCACTTTTTGCAAACGGTTTTACGCATATTTTTGTCTTCATGCAAACGTCACAGTTTATTTCTTTTGTCACATTTTTGAAGTTCATACCATTCACAATGTTTTTGTTCTTTAACTCTCTCAAACTGTTGAAGTTTATGTGTCCATAACGCCTATGCCAAATCATAGCATTCTCCTCTGCCACGCTAAAACACGAATGCATGCTCCCTTTATTGTCAAAAATGTACAAGTTATTTCTCTTTGGGGCATTTAACACAATCTTATTTTGTTTTCTAATAATTGCACAGTCATTCATGAAAAATACACTCACACCATTACTAATTGCTTTGCCAACAGATATAAAATTTCCTACCATTTCTGGCACAAACAATACGTCTTTCAAAATTATTTTGCAATTCGCTTTTAGTTCAACATTTCCTATTCCTGCAGCTTCTACATATTTGTCTGAAGCCAACATCACTTTCTCACTACATTCTTTGAGAGACAAGAACATGCTCCGCTCACTACATATGTGAGTAGACGCACCACTATCGATGCACCACGATGTTTTGCTGAAACTTGAGATGTCTGCTGCTGCTAGCGTTGAAAACGCACACTGCTCGTTCGGCTCGTTGAACTTATTTTTCTTCGGCATTTTACACTTCGCTGCCATATGCCCACGCTTACCACAATTGAAACATTTCCCGTTAAACTGTTTCTTTGTCGCTTTGTTTTCCCCTTTGGAATTTGCTAGAAACGCCTGCTGAGTAGATGCAATAACGCCATTCTTCTCTTTTTGAGTTTGGCGATCGTACTCTTCTAACAACTTTATCTTCAACATTTCAAACGTAGGGAAAAAATCACGCGTCTCTATCGCTATTACGAAATTCTCGAAACTTCTAGGCAAACTAGATAGCAATATAATCACCAACAGCTCCTCGTTCATCTGAATGCCTACTTCAGCCAATCTTTCAGAAATGTTCACAAATTCTTGTATATGCTGGGTCATTGATGCACCCTCAGACATGCAAAGATTTAACAGTCTTTTGTACAATGTCACTTTTCTTATTGGTCCAGTTGGCTTATACACAGCCTTTAATTTCTGCCACGCTTCGGATGCACTGGTACTGCTCTTAATGTAACTCAGTTGCGATGGCTTTACACAGAGCATGATTGTCGCCAGAGCCTTCTCATTCTCTGCCTTCCACTTGGCCAACAACGCGACATCTTCTGGCTTTGCGAATTCGCCGCTTACCACTGACCAAATTTCTGAATGCACAAGAACACATTGCATCTGTATGCACCATGTATCATAGTTGGCATCATCCAACTTCTCTATTTGGTATAGCGAACCCATTTTTACAAAACGTACACTTTATGCGACACACGCTAATCTTCTCAAGAACGCTTTTTATTTTATACCGACATAGGCTCTGCGCCCATAACCTGTTGCGAGTTAACTTTGCGATGGAAGCCGGAATAAAATAAAAGACCAGTGTTACGTCTTTACACTTCAGTGGTTTATTTCAGATTGAAAATCAAAAATGATTACAACATAAATTGCGACTCGATTTCAACTGCGCAGAAAATGAACCGTTACAAAAACTGAAAAACAATGTTGTTGCAAAGGGGAAAGTACAAATAAGAGACAAACTGTGGTTGCCAGATTTCCAACAGTTTGTTTGAAAATATTTTTACGATTACAAATTACAAATTACAAACCTCCTGTTTTTTAATTAAGTCTTCTTGAAATAAATTTTACTCAATGTAGCACGTAGAAATTTCATACACTCAGCGAAGCGGGTGAGGGCGATCTAGTACTCAGATAAATAAGTAAGAGTGAATATAACTATTAGCATTGCTGTTTAAAATTAGACTGCGCTTGCAAGAATGATAACTGATAATAAAAACTCTGCATTTTGAAAATTAAATCACTGAACTTCATTTAGTTCACTGAGCTGTACAAAAGTGCTGTACTAAATACTTGGCTATTTTATTTTTATTTTCACCACGGATACCAAAAAATTATTTTTAAATTCGTTGGCGAAATTTTAAAAGCCTCCGGAAAATCATTAAAAAGTTAAATAAAATAAAAGAAAGATTAGCAAAATTAGCGAAATCTTTCAATGCTGGTCCCTAAGGCTGCCATGCTTTCCTGCCCTTTAAATTACCCATAAAATTGGATAAACTTCCCTAAATACCATTAAGAAAGTTTAGCTTGGTAATTTTTCAATTGCTCCCAAGACATCAAAGTTGTCTGAGTTAGCCCGAAAGTGCGAAAGGAAACGAAATAAGAAACTTAAAAATGATGAGAAAGAAAAAAATAAAGCAAAGCATGCGGTAGTCATTTGCTAAGCCGCTTACAGCGACAACACACCTGTGCCTTAGGCATGCTGCTGGCGGCTATATATGCTTTTCTGTGTGCTCTACACACTATGTAAAGAATAATTTTCCTTTGCTACGGAAGTTGTAAATTTGTTCCGCTTTTCCAGCAAACGCCGGCATTATTGATTTTCCTAAAGCGCTGTGATTGAAGTGCGCCAATTTTTTAAGCTCGCCTCTTTTAGTCGTTGGGTATACAAACTTTCGTACACACAAACATATGTTTGTACACATTTACTTTTCCTTATGGTACTGCCGCCGGCCCTAGCAACACGCTTTCTGTCGTCTCATTTTTCTTGCTCATCAGCTGTCAAGTTGTGGCGCGTTGACAGTTTCAGCGCTGAGAAGTTTCGCGATGCGCTTATTTGTTATTTAATCTCCTCGCCAAATTAATTTATTTTTTATTTTTTGTTTGCTTTGCTTTGTTGCAATTATTTGCGTCGCTCCTTTGGCTTTCATTTTGTTTTTTGTTCCTCTGCTATTTTTATTCCTCGTCAATGACCTTGCACATTCATTTTATAGCTAGCTTCCAGATACATACGTACATACATACATACATATGTACATGCGCTATTTACTCTTTTTATTTGCGCGCTCATTTTCCTAATCCCTTCATGCATATTCTTGTTGCCCTTGCGGTTTTGTGTGCTATATAATTTTTCTAAGCTTTCTAATTACCCACTTCACTGACCAATTATTCGCACTCGTTCAATTTTGCACATCATTTGTTAGCTGCTGCAATATTTGTCTTGCACTTTTGCGAGGGATTTCTTTCAGTTTTACTATTTCTTACATTACTCTCTCTTTAATAGAATGTCTTTTGGTATTTCTTCCCCCCTTTAATTCTATGTATTATTTTGAAATTTCCTCGTTGCAATAATGTTTCTTGTTTCCGTTCTGCCACATAGTAACCATGTAACTTTATAAATTTCATCCTTAAACAGTTACCAGCACAACCTGTCTCGAGTTTTCTTGTACAACCCTGCATCAATGTGGCAAGT
The DNA here is from genome assembly GCF_001687245.7 of Rhagoletis zephyria. Lineage (NCBI taxonomy): Eukaryota > Metazoa > Arthropoda > Insecta > Diptera > Tephritidae > Rhagoletis > Rhagoletis zephyria. The sequence continues at coordinate 27,404 of NW_016164040.1, read as the reverse complement.
TAATTCAACTTATTTCATATAAGAAATGTCATTTAATAGACTATGTATAAGAGTACATTAGACCGTATCAGAAAAAAAGTTTTCTCGTACACCCCCCAATCGAAAGCACTTTTGCAAGAAAATTTTGGACAAAATGTTTTTTTATCGAACTTAAGGGTCTCCGCTTTTAGATTTTTTATCATAAGTATCTTCGAAATTTACAGTCGTATCTATAAATATGATATATCGATGTTCTTGCCTCGAGGAGACAATTTTTTTACCCAAAGTTCTTCCAGTTCCTACCACTCTAATGTCAATAAATGAAAGCTCGCCAAAAACCATTAAACTTTCGCTAAGGAAAGTTTTTCATTCGAAGGCAATTTCAGTTTTTTTTTTTGCTTAACCTAGGGGTCGTCTTTTGTAATTTTTCTTTATATTCTTCATTAGGAAGACGGTGGCTTAAAGCGATATAAAATGTGCATGCAAAGAAACAAAAAAAAATTTAATATTTTGGTGGTTTTGTACGTATTTTGTAGCATAGAATCGCTTCTAACAAACACTGTACCGTCAATCTTACTGTCGGATTTTAAAGTATGAGTTGCGCACGTCCCTATACTTTTTTGCAGTATCACAAAAATGAAGAATGCTGGTTTTCTCCCAAAAAAACGGTATTTTGTTGACTCCTCAAACTTGAAAATTTTCGTTGCGAAACTTTGTTGTTTTTTTTCTAATTTTTGCACAAAGCTAGTAATTGGGATTTACATGGCTTTTCTAAGACCGTATCACTTTATCGCGAGGTGTACAATAGATACACATTGTCCCAGAGATTTCTTAAATTTTTTGAAAAAATATAAAAAAAATAACTAATCCGCGTATTGTAAAAAAATCGTTGTTTAATGAAGACTAGAATTTTTGTGTTGTTTGATGCCCGTATTAAAATATTTCATTTAGTTAAACAATTTAATTAAATACAATTTTTCAAGCTTGGCCCCTCTCCGCAAAATATGTCTTCGGTAGTAAACTTTCCTAAACCTCTTCAGTTTGATACCAATATTGCAATACTTAATTTATCTTATCAATTAAATTGATTTAAAATTTTCAAATATGTGGCAACCTCCAACAAAATATTTCCGATTTCGAGCCCTCTTAAACTTCTTTCTTGCAATATTTACTTGATTTTATCAATTTACTTATACTGCAATTTTTAAAGAGGTGGAAACTCTGTATTTTTTCCTTCTGGATTTTAAGTTAGACCTCTAGCAATGCATCGGTGAAAACTGCATTTAATTTCATACATGCAACGAAATCGTTGTTTACACCGCAGAAGTAAAAGTAACGTGAATTAGCCACCAAGATTATGCGATTTGGTCCCGAAAGCCTTTTGTTTTTCGAGTTTCCTATGTCCTTATAGCCAACATAACACAAGCATTCGCTTAAATTCAACAGGGTCTATATATGTGGTAGAGTGAAAGTGGACCACTCGGATCCGTGTTACCATAAAAAGATGTGGCGAACACGATGTTATATGCCTTACAAAATGGCATTTGTGGCCTTTCAAATAAAAAAATATAAATTGATGGATAAATTACATACATACATATGTATGTTTTTCTATAATACCCTTATAATCTTATTACTTTAAACGAGCAACTCTTGTATATAAGTATGTATGTATATAAATGGGACGTTTCACATCAAACGGCCCAGAGCTCTGTCCAAAATTAAAATATTAATTCTTTTTGGTTCACAACAACGAATTGATATTGAAAATGCCCTTTTAAGTGTTTTTAATTTTTTACCCTATTAAAGTACAAGGTCGAAATTCGAGGATATGGTCGTGTGTAGATATATTAATCCTTAACCTATATGTTTTTTTAAATAAACACCGCAAATTTGCAAGGATTCTCAAGGACAAAATTTTAAAAGAACATTTTCAATACCTATTCATCCCTATGGGCGTGTGTGAATCGCTAACAAAGTTCTATGGGGAAAGCTGTTGAAAAATATTTTTACTATGGGGAGACAGTTTTGCCAATTTGCTGTGTGAAATGAAATCCTTTTTGACAGCAGTAAATTTTTGATAGCCGCAGATTTATGCAGAATAAAATATTACAAATTGAAGTGAAATTAATATTTTAAGAAAACCCCTACCATCGTTGATTGCAATTCATCAATTTAAGCTTTTATTTAACGAAAAATTACACACATCAGCAATCTTTGCGATTGTCAAAATTTTCTATGCATTTATCAAAAATTTCACTAGCCTCATGAGCTACTGAAATTTTATTCACCTCGTAGTTGTCAAAAATTTACTCGCCGAGAACTTTGTTATCGATTCACACACGCGCTATGGACCAAAAAAATTTTATATTGAATACAGAATTTTATATTTTACTTGGTGTCCATATTTGTGTTCTATATAGCACTGAATTTTTAAATAATATTTGGAACTAATCAAATCAACGTCCTTCTAAGAAAAATCCTGTCGGAGCAAGAAACTAAAAACGCAGTTTTATTATAATTAGCTAGTTTTGGTATTATATATTTGTTTTGTGCAAAATTGACTTTTGCTCGGTGTAATCCATATTATCATTAATTAAATTTTTTTGAGTGACTTATGCCACTTTCAAAATAAACATTTTCGTTATACCGCTCATTAATAAAATTTCTCTCGAACAAAACCGCAGTAGTTATCAACATTTCAATGTAATTTTTTTAAATAACAGATACCGTTAAATTTTCGTCGGTGTTATCATTAACTCATTTTTTTTTTTTTGAAATGTGACTTATGCCACTTTCAAAATAAACGGCTCACATAGCTTGGTTGGTTCATTATTGGAAAACCCCTTAGTTTCCTTAGCCTCCTGCAGCTGAGGATCGGCTCCACTCAGCACAGACTAAATGATTTACAGCTTGATTAGTTAAAACTAGTTTGTCACCTTGGTTAGAAAAGACACCAATTTCTAAGCAAAGCTATTAGCTATACGAGCGATACTGGAGAGATGGCGGAGAAAAAGAGGTAAGGAAGAATGTCTTTAGATAGGGAAGAGCTTGAGATTTTGACGAACGGAAATGCGGCCTGGTAGTTTTATCAAAAAAAGATATCACTTAAATGGTAACAGAAGAACTTATGGATTTGTAATAAAACTGGTCAGATCACAGATATAGTAAAGTTACGACGAATGAAAATTAAGGTGCTTAATAGATCCTCATAGGAAAAAAATTTAGTTTTAATGGGGCAAATGATGGACTTTATTAAATTGCTTTCCCCAACTGCTGTTTTGCTAGTCAAAACTTTTTAAATTTACCTTTATACAAATTATTTAATTTGTATTTCTGATGCAATTCAAAGCTCATAGAAAAGTTTGTTAATATTTACATATAATAACATGCCGTAATAACTAAACAAAAAACTTTGTACTTCTACAGCTCTATAAAAAGTGAAGTACTCTACTTCTCTTTCCTTTTGCACTTGAAACACACACTTTGTGCTAGCAATGGAATTTTGAAATTACACGAACACACAAAGCGAAGAGTATCAGTATTACGAACACTAGTACATATTGGTCATGTTTTTTGCTGTAACCGAATAGGCACAGCATGCCATCTGCGTGAACAAGCCATTGCTGGTGGTTTACATACATAATATACATATACATACATAGCTACCTCAGGCGCGCTTTCATTAAAACTACGCTTTCATTGAACGCAATCTGTTGGTTTTTGCTTTCACTTCAGCAACGACATGCGCTGATATTAACGCACTTTTGGCTTTGTGTGGTAGATGATACCAAGGTACATATAGTGCGCTCAAGGCCACTCAAAGTGCTGGCAAAATGCTTTGTTAGAGGTTTGTGATTAAGTAGGTAGTGGCTTATGCGTGCACTTTGAGAGTTGAAATACATTTTTTTTTTTTTTATCAATATGCGCGTTTAGAGATTCAGAGTAATTAAATTTACATTTTTTAGTATTAAAACGGAGTTCTCGCTGTGAATTATTTGCTTCGAAACATAAAACTACCTTCCCATAGCGCCTATTCTCCGGGAAGCCGTTAAGGCTGGTTGTAGCCTGTACAGAAATCAGGGCAGATGATAAAATGTGGAGAGAGATGAGAATTTGTAGCGGTCTAGACGTGAGTGTCTTTCCAATTCCACAGGATAGCATGCCACTATTGTCTTCATTTTTTAAGGTTAAGAGCTGGCATAATTAATCCCATTACTGAGCCCGGTCTGAAACATTATCGGATCCTTATTTTACCGTCAAAACTGATAAAGATAAATCTGGTCATTAGGCCAGAGATGGCTCATATAACTTATTCCTTGGTCCAAAAATAAATAGAAAAGTAAGTGTGCCTGGGCCACATTGGAGAAGTGAAACTTACGTTACATATCTATTTTATCTCATAAGCAATATACATACATATGTACATACATACATACATCTGCTTTTGCTCAAGGTTATATTTTTTGTATTTTTTCTATTTAGCTCCCTACCCTACCCCTGTTCGTTCTAATTACATTTATGTTATTCTGTTCCATCCAATAAAATATCGATAACAAAACCGATAAAAATATCCATAACAAAATCGATGAAAAATTCGATAAAAATATCCATAACAAAATCGATAAAAATATCGATAACAAAACCGATAAAAATATCGATAAAAATATCGATGACAAATTCGATAAAAATTTCGATAGCAAAATCGACAATAATATTGGTAGCAAAATCGATTCCTGTTATCAATTATTTATCAATTTTGCTAGCGATATTTTTATCCATTTTGTTACAGATATTTTTATTGATTTTTTATCTATACTTTTATAGATTTTGTTATCGACAAAAAAATATCGATAACAGAATCGATAACAAAATCGATAAAAAATCGATAACGATCGATAGCAAAATTGATGAAATACTGATAACAAAATCGATGACAAATTCGGTAAAAATTTCGATAGCAAAATCGATAATATTGGTAGCAAAACCGATTAGAAAACCAATAAAAATATCGATATAAAAATCGATAAAAGTATCGATAAATAATCGATAGCAAAATCGATAACAAAAAGCAATTTAAAAATCTATAAAAAATAACAAAATTAATAAATATTCGATAACAACATCGATAAATAATCGATAACAAAATCGATAAATAACCAATAACAAAATCGATTATTATATCGATAAGTCCCGAGAAACCCAAAAATCTCTAAAATCCCAAAATAGTTCCCAGATTGAGTCTGTGTATCTATCTATGTCCTTTTCTCTGTAACTTTAATCTTTCTTCCTCTATCTTCATCTTTACTTTTATAGGTATCCTCATCGTCATCCTCATCTTTTTCTTTATATTTATCTTTTTTTTTCTTTTATATTTATCATATTCTTCATATACATATTCCACTTCACCTTTGCCCTTATATAAGTAAAGTGTTAAAATTTACTTTGGGCTTCATCTTTTCCTTTATCTTTTCGCATCTTTGTTGTTTTTTTATTTTTACCTTTGCCTTTATCCTTTTCTTTATCTATGTACGTACTCGCCTTTACTTTCATTCTTGTACTGGCCTTTTTCTAAGTGTTATTCTTTAACCTTTTATTAGCAAGTTTTTGTTAAATTAATAACATACATTCAAGAAGCACTTGCTTCCGTCCCAACCATTTCCGTTGCACCATTTTCGTTGTACCAATTCCGTGTGCAATTTCCGTTGAATTTGCCAATTTACTCCCAACCAACCAACCGCCGCTAATGAAGTTTCACTTCCAAAAGCACTCCTCTATTTGGCCATCGAAGCCACCAACGGAAACTGGGTAAATACGTACGTCGCCAAGAAACGGCTTTTATAGATCGAGGAGTTATGCGTCGCCTAAACCCATGTTGTCTTTAATCTTAGAAGTTCGATATAGGTTTTCATTGATGAAATGGGTTTGCAAAATACTTTAAGGTCTGCTGCTTTTTGTTTTTGTTCGCTCCTTTCCTACATTTACCTCAATATAATATCTTTCTCTATTCTTCTTGGAGAGAAAGTTATATCAGGTAACATTTAGATTGAAGTTCGAAAATTATTAATCCTGTGTTCGTATAGAATAGTAGCCTATGTCGAAAGGCTGGCTTCGCAGCATACTTTTGGCAAATAAACATGCGAGAAATGTTCCTATATTATCAAGTCAATATTCTTATTAAGTCTCATCAAAAAATTCCGTATGGTTTAAAGAATAAAGAGAATTTCGCATTACACTAAAGCCAGCTTCTCGATATTAGGTACTATTCCATACGAACACAGAATCGATCCAATAGCTCCTTAGCAAAATAAGTTAAAAAATCATAACTACAAAATTAGCCAAAATATTTATGTATGAGTTTAAAACGAAATTCATAAATGAGGAACGAATTTTATAAGTTGCGCTACGAGCAACAGCCTACGCCGAAGACAGACTTCGCATAAAATTTTAACTAAGGCAATTTTTCTTTTATACAACGCTTGCAGTTGTTTACGGTTACGCTGCAGCAACAAAACGAAAAACAAATCTGCGAAAAAACTCAACCACACATTTGCACACACCGCGGCATTTGTGCGGAATTTTCCACTTTTTGGTTTAGTATTTTCCAACCATGTTTTTCTGCGCGACTCCAAACTGCCTTTGTTTACCGTCCATGGCTTTTAGCTGCGCCAAGAGAAAAACTACAAATAAATGCTTTATAAAGGTCGTCAGAAATAATTGCTATGGTAGTTTAAATCACGTTGGTTATGGTGGCGCCAAGTAACGTGGCAGTGAATTTTACCGTCCGCTGCCAAAACCGCACATCTATGAAAATTTTATTCAACTAAATTAGGCTAAATAACAGGGCGGCGCGATACTCTCTTCTAACTGCAAATTGCGGGCGACGGGTATTTGTTTCATATTTTTTTCAGCCACATACGGTCATGCACTTTTTTATTCCCTTTGTATTTGTTGTTACTGCGTTCTTCGGTGCATATCAACAACAAGTTTTCTTTTTATTTTGGACCGCTGGCAGTGAAAAACAAAAATATTTAGCTTTTTTTTAGCGTTCGTCGCTGGCAGAGAGTCGCATAACTTCCGTCGCGGCTTCGAGGACTCATGGCTTCTGCTTTTTTTACATACTCTACCGCAGCTTTTAGTTTGTCATTTATTTGTTTGTTTATTTATCCAATGAAATTTTAATTAAAATATTACCACTGCGGCTGAGGGAAAGAGCAGCAGTTTACCGCTTTTCAGCTAAAGCAGTATTACCGTTTGCTGTCACTCAATAGAAAGACAAAGTGGCAACAGTTGTTGCTTGAGCTGATCGGCTCTTTTGCCAGACTACCAGGCCACTTGCTCACTTTGGTGAATCCCACTATTGTTTTTTTGCAGGATTCCTTGATTAGCAGCTCATGCTGATGATCTAGCTACTACCATCTCTAGCATACGTATGCCTTGATTCGATGAATGGAGCAATCGAGAGGACGTTGAAAGACATTCACAAGTAGACAGGGGAGATGGGGCTTGAAGTAAAACCATAGAAAGTATAAGATTTAATTCTGACCTCCAGCCAAGCCAAAAAATAATATCTTCACCATTTCTTTATCAAGATGTTATTATGGACACTAAATTGGAAGGTAGAATAGAGAATTAAGAAGACCCCCAATTCCTTGCACGGTTGAAGAAAAAATTTCAGTAAGATATGTGCTCTATTCCATTGAATCACGCATTGTAGTATATACACAGCAGCGCAGTAATTAGGCCAATAATTATCTAAATTTATATTTTTTTATGGTTTCGAAATTGGTTGAAAATTACGGCCAAAATCGTCGTCTAAAAATTTCCGTATATGTGTAGGGTTGCTGTTGCAACCTGTTCAATTTGAGCGGTTTTCGCATTTTGTTTTACTTCGTATTTGAAATTAAACTTTGAAATAAAGATAAATATGAAGACGAAGAAATAAATGATAACGATGAAGACAAAAAAAGAAGGCAAAAGTGAAAATAAAGACCTAAATGGACACAATGAGAAATTCGTAAGAATTAGGGTAACTGAATTGAAATTTTTCGATAGGAATCGAAATAAATTCAGTCATAAAAGTTACCAGAATTTATCGCATCATCGAAGTTTATAATTATCAAAATTTATCCATGCTTATCAAGTTATCGCAACGTATCGAATTATTCAAATTGATCAGTGCTTATTGAGTTATCGAAATTTAAGACACAGAAAATTAGCTGTCGAAATTTACGGAAAGTTATCGAGCTATAAAAATTTATGGGATTATCGAAATTTGTCAAGTTAAAGAAATGTATCAAGTTGTCGATATTTATTGAATTATCATTATATATAGACTTAACGAAATTTTTCGAGTTATCGTAATGGATCGAGGAGTTCTATTAAATTACAGTGTTATCGATAATTATTGATCTACTGAAATTGGTCGATTCATCGAATCGAGGTTTATGGAATTTTCAAAATATATCGAATCATCGAAATTTTAAGGTTTTGTAAGTTTATCGAGTTATCACTGCTTATCGAATTTTATCGTGTTAACAGAGTGTAACGAAATTTTTCGATAACTTTCGAAAAATGTGGATTTGTCAAAATTAAAAATGTATAGAGGTATCCAAAGATATATGTACACATTTTTGAGTTATCGAAATTTATCAAGCTCTTGAATTTTACAGTTATCGAAATTAGTACAGTTATCGAAACTTGTTGAGTTATCGGATTTTAGTGTTTTCTAAATTCATCGAATTATCGATATATATCAAATTATTGAAGTTAATCGATAAATTGGAATGTATCGAGTCAATTCCAAGTCCCGCCGAAGTCCTACAAACCTTAAAAGATATACAAAATTTTAGTCACGTTTTAGTTCCAAAGCAGAAGATTTTCCGCTAAGTTACTTTGTACCTTATAAGTTTTGCTATGTGTTAAGTCAGAAAACCTATCCTAGGCTCTTAAAAACTAGAAAAACTGTCGAATTTCGACAGTAACTGCAGTAAATTTACTTCCTCAAATAAATGACGCACTATTTTTAGCATAAACCTGAATTAAGGAAAAACTTTTCAAATTGAGTAACTCTAAAATAAGGAAACTGGTTTCTCGTTTTAAGGAAATGCTTTCTTCTTAGTGTATGAAAAAATTAAAAATATTTTTGTTTATTTAATACCCAAAATCTATCATCTCCAATCGGGACCGACGCAGGGGTTGAGGCTTAGGAAATCGAGTGTAAAAATGTGGTTACTACATTTAAGGACCACCCTAATGTACACATATACATATGTAAGTACATGTGTACACACTTGAATGCACATTTCTTTGAACTTTTGCTCGTACTATTTAAAGCATTTCTTTTACCTCAAACATATAGAGCTCAAATTCTCCGAAAATTGAAATCAACCACAAAACCATTAGGGGAATTCCATATTTGCTAAAATTTGAACTTTTTGACTCCGAACGGCGATTGCATTTTTATGAGAAGCTGTTTTTCATAACAGAAATACACTCCGCTTATTTTTTTTATGTTGGTCGGAAAATGGTCAATACCTGTCCTAGAAATATCAATTACGTTCTTTATTTTCCTTTCGAAAGTTATCTTTGTGAACCTATGAACATAAATATGTATGTCACTAAAGTTTTTCTGAGATAAGTGAAGTTAGTCTTTGTATAAGCTTTTAATATGTTTTACCTGTGCATATTAAAATCTTGCAGTCAATTTTTCCCAACATCCTCATGAGCTAGTGACTTGAAACTATACACTTAGCTCAGAACCCGATGACAATGCAATATGAAAAATGAATTAATCCGCTATGTGGCGCAGGTGTCGAGATATTTGAAAACCCCGTATTTATGGACCGATATTATTTATATTAGGAATGTATACTAAATGTCTACTCAAATATAAAAAGGAATAACTCCACGAAAAATTTTGCTCGCTTGGTGTCGTGGAGATATTGGGAAAATCCGTATTCATGTTTACTGATGAAAAGGGATAACTCCATAAAAAATTTTGCCCGATAGGTGGAGCAGGAGTCTAAGTAGATATTTGGAAAATCCGTATTTATGGTCCGATTTGTTTCATTAAGGGTCCTTGATATATTACCTAAATGGAAAGAAGCAACTCCACAAAAAATTTAGCCATTGAAAGGTGCCTGGCTCGATTTTTACTTTTTTACTTACCACTAATGAAAGCTTGTCTTTAGAAATTTCTTTTTAAATATCTTGTTTCTCATATAAACGCGTAATGAAATTCCTCGTTTTATTTTATTACTGAGCAGAAAAACACACACACACACTTTTAAGCGGTTTTTTATCCTCTGTGCGATGGTAGGTACAAATCATCAGATTTTTGAAAAGTTTATTTTTCTAAAGAAGCAGAGTATAACATACGCGATATTTTAAATTTCTAGTCCTGGTTATGATTTTTAACCCGAATCTTTGCAGAAGCTCGTCTATACTTTAGAATCAATATGAGCGGTTTAGTGTTCACATCGGTGGGATTGTGGCGCTTCTCTGTAATACGAAGTTTACCTTATATATATGTATACGTGTCTGGATGACTTAGAGTAAGCCCTACTCGCCCCTTTCAATGAGTTAATCTAGTATATATTCACCAAATCCTTTAAAAGCAGTACAATTTTTGGCCGAAGTACAAAACATGGTCTGAAAACCCTAAATCACTTCCTCTCGTAATTCGTCCACGAAATTCGGTTTCACTTATTTAATTTACTGTCATTTTCTCAAACAGATTAATAAGTGTACATATTTGTCATAACAGGCATAATTACATATTTCAAGTGTGTTACGTATACGCCCAGTGTAACCTAAATGCAATATCCACATTCTGTGTAGTATCTCACAAGAATCGAAAAGTAAACAGTAAAAAATTTAGGTCATTGACTTTTTTTCACATAAAATGCCCGCATTTTTTCCAGTCATATAAATTTTCCGCATAATTGTCTGTTTTTATCTATTTTCACTATTTAATGTCGACAGTCATGCGAAAGCTATGCGCCGTAATTTGCTGTGTACGCCAAGACGAACTCCTTCCCTTTTTTATCAATTTATAGGATTTTTTTTTGCCCTAACTAGTTATTAAAAGCACTCTTATTTATGATCATTAGGCACACACAAAAGTAAAAGAAAGCTTGGCGAACACGTTTCAGCAGAAAACTTCGGTTTAAATCTTCGGAGGAAAATACCTTTGCTGTGTATATATAGTAGATGTATGTATGTTGGTAAATGTGTAGTGGTTATGCTTTAATTCGAAAGTTTGTGGTGTCCAACAAGTGTTTTCGCTCCTGAGCGTTTGCGTTTGTGTGCCAACCGGATAAATTCCGTTTCAGGTATTGGACGAAAATTGCTTTTGCATTTACTCGATTTCAATTTTGTTGTGCAAATAAATAAAAGTTAAAGGTTAGTTTATAGCTTGTAGCCATGAACTTAGTTTTCTGGTGAGTGTTAAGCAAATATTTTCCTTGTTTTGTTTCTATGTGGGCTTTCACCATTGTTTTCACTTAGTTGACTGGTGTTACTTAAATGCTAACAAAGTAAATATTTATTTTCGTTGCACTAATACCTAGTTACATTGCTTTTGTTTTGATTACTTAACCAAGCGGTTTTTCGGTTTTGCGTAGACCTACAGGTTGCTTTGTACGTTTGGTAAAAAAAAAAACTCTTTTTCAAAATTGCCTTGCAAAAATACCTTAGACTCAGATAACATTTTTATTGTTTGCCTGTAAGGTGTCAGTTTTTTGTTGCGCTCGAAATATTTATGTGCGGGCATATGATGTTCATTTTCGTATCGAAAACTTTGTGCTAAACATTATGTTTCCATCACCTCCTCAATTTTTGGCAGTATACGACTTTCTAAAAGTACCGCACCAGCGAAGTTGGAATATTATTTTTGATAAAGTTTTAATGATAAAAAACCTCTAAGCTCCAAAGTAGTATGCACTCACCATATCGTTTATTGGTCTGAGTTATGTGTATAAGTATTGTGCATATCTAATCTAGTTTAAAACCAACCACTACATCAATTAATTGGTTTCAGAGTTTATTAAAAACCAGTGCTTTTAAGAAAATTGCAATTGAAAAACTTTATTTCGTATACAATGTTAGATATGCATTTTTATATCGTGATTCTACGAACACTGTGTATTAAAAAATTTAGACAGCAAAAAAAAATATATAAATGGTTCATTCCACGGCAATCGATACCGAATGAAACGAAAATAAACTTAAGAATTTGCGTGTATTATTTCTAGTAAGAGTACACGGTTAAAAATATCGGTTTTAATTTTAAACTTTTTGGACTACATATATGACCAAACTAAATTCAGTTTAAAATACAAACCTACCAAGTTTAAAAAAAAGAGAGCACATGTGTTGGGTTTAGAATTTAAACAATTCGGTTTAAATGTTAAACCCAAACATTTTCATATTTAAGAATAAAAAAAAAATCTTAAATTTCATGCTCCGTCTGGTTGGGATTGAACCCGGACAGCCTTGGTAGCAACCAATTGTATCAAGCATCTTTGCACACTCAGCTACAGCCACGCATATAAATGTGCTTTCATATGTTGAGTTTGAATCAACACCACAATTCGCTGTGCAAACATATTCTATTTCGGTTTAGATTTTAAACCAAATTTTCTATATATGAAACCTAGAAACTAGAATTAAAACATTTTGGTTTGATTTTTAAACCACGAACTTTTTGGGCTAAAATTTAAACCAGAATATATTAAAAATTGCGTAAAACTATTGACTGGTTTAAAAAGTAGACTATAAAAGTTTAAAAAAGGCAGTAGTCCCAGCGCGGTTTAAAAATTAAACCCAAATTTTTGACCGTGTAAATAAATCTAATTTTCAAGACTGAAAGCTATCCGAGCGTTAAAGTCCGCATTTGATTCTTTTAATTCGTAGCCTGAGGTGTAATTATTTTAAATATTTAAAATGTACTATGTATCTACCATTCTTTGTTATCTAGTTTGTAAGATTTACATCATAGACTGAATAAATAAATTGATTGAATTAACATTTATTTATACAATCCTACCGATAGTACTTCCAAATGCAAAATACTAAACTGGCGATATATTCACAACTACAAGTACAAAACAAATAATATAATTACTGTCGTCAATGCAAACCTAACACCCAAGGACATATCGGCACCAAAAAAACTAAAAAAATTTTACATTCGCAATTTGCCAAATATATTGTCTCAATCATGCATAGTACAATATCTATTGAAATCATAATAATCAATTTCATATAAAAACAATCACATTTATTTTAAAATCTATTGCAAAACAGTTTACAAAAAAAAAATTTAACAGACATAGGCCAATCGTATTGACATAAGTGAAAATATTAGCATTATATTACATATGTAACTAGGACTCAAACAAAAGCACGCAATATACTATAGTTTTGTATCTACATCCATATATCGTCGTTTAAAGTACAAAACCGCGTACCAACAAAATGCAAAACCGCGTATCAAGATAATGCAAAACCGCGTATTTGAGGTTGCATAAATTATTTTCTAGAGAGTAAAAACACTCATATTTCAAAATGGTTCGCTTATTTATAAAGCAATCGCATTTCTGGCTAGTATATTTCAGAACGAATGTATAGGGATTGAGCAAGAGCTTGTGTGAGCAAATCCAATTTTTGGCAGCAAATGTCAGTTACGCGGTTTTGCAGAATGACGATACGCGGTTTTGTACTTTAAACGACGATATGCATACATAGACATATATACATACATATGTGTATGTAGGTTATTAGCATATTTGCGTAAAAACTATTCGTTATTCTGTAGTTATAGCCTCATATCTCCACCGATCACTATTATTATGAAAATTTTCTAGTGAAATTCTTATCTGCTTTTGGTTGTATTTGACCAACCTATTTTCGCCTAACGATAGATAGGTACATATGCATAAACATACATATGTACGTATAGCTGCAGTACATATAACCACATGCATTTTGTGGCGAATACTGCGGCAACACAAAGCGAACAACGAGAAATAGGCAGAATGTTCGAGGAATGACGTAGAATGTTCCACAAAGAGAAACGTCAAGTTGGATGAACACTGCGAACAGCGAGAGAAAGGGAATGAG
>NW_016164040.1:0-11658 GCF_001687245.7 Rhagoletis zephyria | reverse complement strand
GCAACAAGGAAGTGGTCATGGCGAGCCAGGCAGTGTTTCCGGCAGGAGGAAAGCCACTGAACCACGTTGCAATGGTGATACGCCGGTGGCCGGAAATAGAAGCGGCTGTGAAAGCAGTAGGCGCGCTTTGAAGTATCCCGGAAAAGGTGGCCGGCAAAGGCGAGCAGTTAAGCCGGAAGCTAAGGATGAGGTAATACATGTCCGGTCAATGAAGTTGACGCCGGAGAAGGAGCGAGATGCGGAAACACTGGGCAAGTTTCAGCGTGAGGAACCGGATTTAGCAAGATGTGCTAAAGGCGGTGCAGCACGAAGGCAGGAGCCTCGGTGTATGGACAGATGATGCGGCATAGATCTGGCGAAAAGGGTGCCCATGAGAAGAGACATGGTCTGGTCACCACCAGTGGCCGGCAGAACCACGACCATGTGAGATGGTGCACCACCGGAGATAAGCTGGAAGCAATGTCCAGTAACGCATCGAGCCGAGAAGAGCTACAGGAAGGTGATTCGGTGTTGTTGCACATGCCACAGCCGAAGAAAGGCTTCACCTCCGAACAACAGCGTAACTGGAAAGGTCCATATAGGATTGACAAACGGCTGAAGGACGTAGTGCATCGAATGCAGACAATGGGGAGACCGAGGACCAAGATGAAAGTGGCCCACTTGGAAAGACTTGCAGCGGTTGGAGCGGCAAGTGTGTCTGCTCGGGAAGATCAGACTTAGGTGGAGGGCAGTGTGGCGAAGACTGCGGCAACACAAGGCGAACAACGAGAAATAGGCAGAATGTTCGAGGAATGACGTAGAACACTGCGAACAGCGAGAGAAAGAGAATGAGCGATAAACTTCAGAATGTTCTAGAGTTGCCATTAGTGCCAGCGCAGGTATATAAGGGCGCCGCCACCGCGAGGTGAGTTAGTTACAAGTCAGCAAGCTACAAGTAAAGTGAGCAGAGAAGCGAGTTGCGAATAAGCAAGCTATAAGTTTAATTGTGTGTAACAAGTTCAGTAAAGCGTTGTAATTGCTTTAACAAGTATTGTAGTGTTTTTACTGTATTAGCAAGTATTGTAAAATAGCAATAAAGTTAATTGTACTACAATTTGGTCATCGATTGCATTTATTTAACAATCCAGCGATACGAACCGGAAGATTTGGGAAATCCGGACGAGGGTTCAAGGATAATCGTAACAATATGTATGTATGTACATATAAAACCTTGTAGGGAACTAAATTTACTATAAATTCACTATAAGTTCACTATTTTTGAATTAGAGGTGACTACTTCTGTACTATTTTACGCTAGTTTTAATTGACACCATTTTCATGATGATGTCGCGAAAAAAATCAATTTATTTTCAACTAGCTACAAGCTGGTTACTTAGAAGTTGACTTGTAGTGTGCCTAATTAATAGTTATAATGTTTTTGTTGCTGTTGGTTTTTATACTTTTTTTAAGTAACTATAACGTACGTACATTACTATTTGGTTAGCATATATTGAGACTTATAAAGGTATGCCTTAGTAAAGTGGGAATTTTAATGCTGTGGTGAGAAGCTATTTTTCATGGCAGAAATACACAGCCCAAATGCGAGTAGCTCATTTATACATCCCATGTCATAATTATAAGTGCACCATACAAACTTATATTTTTGCTATTTAGATAATTTAAGTTATTTTTTTATAAAAATATAATTTATTTTTTAACAAAAACCATATAAATACAAGTTTTTTTATAAAATTTTTCGGTACGCAGTTTAGTTCCAAAAATGGATTAATACGATTTTCGCAAAAGAACAAATTATGTTGTTATAAAAAATAACCAAAAAAAAATATTGTTTATATGGTGCGCTTATGATTATGGCATGCGGTGTAAATATTATCAAATTTTGCATACAAGTATCGAAATGTTATATATGTTGTGTTCAATTTAGTTCGAACATGCATTTGTATTTGTAGACGAACACATACACACATGCACTGAGTAAAATTAATAATAAATCAAGATAAAAAATATGTTGTGGCAGAAAATGTAGCAGCATTGAAATGTTCGACAGTCCAATTACATCTTAGCTCAGTACAGCATTTTATATTAATACACACAGATGTATACTAATGCACTTGTACATATTTAAAAACAAGCAATAAAAATTATTCTTTTGGCTCCAACCTACGTCCACCTTTCGTTATCAAGAGCGTGATTGTATGAGTTTTGCTTGTTCTGAGATATTTATGTATATTTGCATCTCATTGATATGCAATATGATTGTGTTTACGGTATTCCCAGTGGCCCTCAATAGTCGCTGCGAACATGCGTGCGTATATTTTTAGGTATAAAATTGCTATTAGTTTAAAAGAAAGGGGCCACGTATTTAATAAACTTGCGGAATTTGCAGTTGAAATGTTTTAACGCCAAAATATTTAAAATTATATTGAAATTATTCAATAAAACTAATCAGATTTTATGCTAATGCAGTCGAAATAAGTTGACAATCTATGCACAATTTGCCATAAACTGCCCTTACTTCTATTATCTTAGTAATCATATGAAATATTGGGCGTCCTGCATAAAAAGTGATTATAAGCTCTTGCTCGATTTTCAGTACAATTTCCTGAGATTTTGCTCACACCATCAGTGCACAAATTTTGTGTGAGCTTAAGCTCATGTCGACATGCCTTAGATATTTCGTTGAAAGATCGGAAATGTTCTGAAAGAGTTCTGAAGGTCTGCGACGTATGCTGTGATCAGGCAGACAAAAACAAAAAGAAACACCTAAAAAATAATCGGAGTAAAAAGAAGGCAAGCTTCGTGTACTGGAGGGCACTAATAATTTCCTTTCACATATTTAACATATTTATATTTCTAGTTATATGCGGGAAATCACATAATATATGCTCCGAAGTTTTCTCATCAAGCCTCTCTTTAGAGAGTCCCATTTTGTGTGGATGGTAACTCAGTCTGCAGTGTCCCGTGCATTCGGTGAGAGTTCTTAAACCCTCTCTGTTAAGATTTAGCACCTACTGAGAGAGGAAGTTATGCATATTTTGGAATGCATTTTTTCCTTTGTCGTGCGCTATTGGGTTGCAATTTGCAAGTCCTCCCATCCCCTTAGGAGATCTGGCGTTTATCCTCTGGATGGACCACAGAAAGGCTGATAGCCGTTTAGACTCCATTGGCCAACGCATTTCGTTAAAGTGCCAGCCCTTTTGTTGTCATCAAAGCCCCAATAATCCGCAACCCACCACAAGGTTTTTGGTTCCTAGTTTTTCCAGTAACTTTTTGCAACTGTCTACCAGCTTTGACACCGTTTTGCAAGAGTCAAGTGCTCTTAATGCTGCCTGTCTATCTGACATGATGTTTATGGTTGCCCCATTAATCCTTCCGCGAAGGCATTCGTCGACATCGACTTCAATTGCAACAATTTCCGCCTGGAATATATTTGGGTATATGCCATTCGGAACGCTTTTTCGAATTTCATCCTCAAGTTTGAAACCATTAGTGTATCAAACTTGAGATCCCTCGCTGAAAGTGGCGATCATCGTTTTACAGGTATCACTTTCAGGTATTATGACCACGTAAGTCCCCAGCTTTCAAGCTGATTAGGTTCAGCTGCCTCAGGGTGGTCCAGCAATCCTCTTTCTATATAAGTGTAGCTAGATGCGGTATACCTGTGAAGCCTCCAAGCGCACAAACCAGGCGGTGGGGTATACCTAGAGTTACGCTGGAGGTTGCATGCTTGGATTTTGGCCAACAGGCCAGTGCCTGCTTAGACAACAATCTGTTTTATCACTATATTGAATGACCAGTACGTTAGCTTCGGGGATATTCCCCAATGAAAGAACCAACCTTTTTGTATATAAAAGGTTTCGTCGAAACTTTTTACCGAGGGTCCTGTTACAAGAGTATTCTGCCGTAGTTATTTTGCGAACCCAGTAATTAATTTTTCCGAGAAATGAGAGCAACACAGAGCAGAGAGAGGAGCACTTTCCATGCGTATGTTCTGTGAATTTGTATGGCATCAAATTCTTTTCAAAGTGTATACAAACTTTTATAGTTTGAATGGGGACCGACCTGGGACTAAAGCCTCTAGGATTTGACAGTTTTGTGTAATGAAATAATCTCACTGAGTAGAACTCATACAAAAACGCTTGTTATGAGAATGTGGTGAATAGTCACCCAAAAATTTCAATAAAATAAGACATCATAGGCATCAAAAAACAAAAAGGTCCAGAAACGCCGTATCGGTTTCGTAGCTATCCGTAGGTATCCAATTTTTGGTGTTTCGCACAATCAATTTTTATTTAATGATGTTGTTCACCTGACATACTAGAATATCAAAGAAACTTTGTAAAACAACAATATGCCGGCCACATAATCATAGAAATTTGCTTATGAAAATACCAGCTTGCAATAACAGTTTACGCAAATTGTTATTACCTGCCAACATTTGAAAGGTGGCACCCTCATTTCGTGTGCAGATATGCACAGCACACCACAAAAACAAATGTTGTGGCTATGTTAACCAAATTAATATTAAATATCGGTGGTATGTACACACATTCATACATATCAACATATATACAAATGAATATATATTATGGTGGTCCAGAAGTGCATGTGAAAAAAGGGAAGTCCGAATTTTAATGATCTCATCACTTAAGATTGCTCTATAAAAAAGAATATACCACTATATTTTTATTTCGAAATCGAGAAAATATTAAGAAGTCGCTCAACGCGCTCAAAGTTTTATATAGTGAAAAAAGTAATTTTCGTGGAAATGGTATACAGTTTTTGAAAATCAATATTTTTCGATCGGAATACTGTTTATCTTCACGATACTTCAAATAATAATACCCAATTTTTAATTTTTCCTTATTTTTATACTAACGATATTTTATGGGTCCCACATTGCGCTTTTCCGGGTTGTCACGGTACCAATAAAAAATAGTTAATATATAGAAATGGTTAAATAAACAATTGCATATTATTTATTATTGACAGTCTCCTGAAGTAAACAGAGTTTTCTTATCGAAAAATATTTATTTTCAAGAATTCTATACCTTTTCTACGAATTTTTTTTTCATATCAAATACATGGACAACTTTGAGCACTTTAGAAAAAATTAAGGGGTACATTTTATCGGTATAAAACGATCCTAGGGAGTGAGAGCATTAAAATTCCGACTATCCATATATATATATATTTTTTTTTTTTACCACCCTAATGTAAGTACGTACTTTGCTGTAGATACATAGTGCTTCTCTGCGTCATATGCTGCGGGTATCTTAGTTCACCTGCGTCATTGCAACAACATACTCGTACATTGGAAATTTTATCTACTTTCTCTTTTTCTTACATTCAAATTCTGTGCAGTTGTATGTAAAATAGTAAACCTGTAAACCTGTACGCTGTCATGTGAACTAAATCATTTTGACAGCTACGCTGACAGCAGATGTTTGTGATATGCATAACCAGTAATGGGTAAATAGAAAGGACATCCTCACACATGCATTCTATGTACATACATACATACGTGACAAGACACCCGCAATCATGAATAACTATACAACAAAGGAGGGTTAAAGAAAATATTGCTAGCCATTAGTGCTACTCCAATGAACGGTAACCAGGTAAGAATATAGATTGAGATAGGAAATATAATAGCTGCGTTAAATTAATTTCATATCATAAAACTGACACGCAACGATAACTAAAAAAAAATTGCTTATGCCAGCATGGCTGCTGCTCATTTGTATCTTATTTTGGGTAAAATAGAGAAAGAAAATCAAGGAAAACTCACCGTTTGAAACTACATAGTCTCTTATTCAGGCTACTGTGTTGCTTTTATGCCCACAGGTAATAGTTAAGCAGCGTTTCGGTGTTGTTTAAAAAGTTGTCTTGTTGTGGGCGGTGGCGTATGAGCAACCGTCCGCTGTTTTATTTCTATCTTCTGCTGTTATTTTGTTTTATACTTCACTTTTTATTGTTTGCGTGGATGATGTGTTAGATGAAGAGAGTTTTTTTCTTGACTTTAAATGAATAAATTTTACTTTTGCTTTGATGTTGCTGCCAACGTAAGAACTGTGTCGCTTTTAATAAAATGCGCCTTCTTTCAAGAGCTTTAGATTTATTATTGACGCTTATATATTTAATTTAAGGCGAATATTCGTTCGACTAACAAATGAAGGTACCTTCAGTTTTATATTGCCACTTAGCCAATATTTTTAGGCAGTCTTTATCTTAGCTTCATGGTTTGTATAGTTAAAAGCCGAATTATGGAGGGCTTATTCTCAAAACCCTTTTTCTGCAATTTTCACAAAAGCGCCCTCGTTATGGCCAAACAAGCTATTTCGGAATTTGAAAAAGTTTTTTGTTTAACACTTTTAAGTTATATAAATACACATATTGCTATCTTACATTAAATTTTCTGTGATTTTCCAGAAATTCCAGAAATTGTTAAGAAAATTCGATGCAATGTTGAATAAAAATATGGGTAACAAATGCAATAGGTAACTTCTTTAGAATTAAAAAAAAATTGAATTTTTTGGATTCACATGGACGAATAGGTAATTTTTAAGCTGACAAAGTTAGAAGAACGAAATTCGAAGATGTCATCGAGTTTATATAAGTCCTTAACATATAATTTTTTCAAAAACAAATATTGCGAAATTTCAAGGATAAAATTTTAAAATGGCATTTTCAATATTTACCAGCCCCTCTGCACCAGAAACTTGAATCTGTTTAAATTCTACAGGATTTCCTCATTAATTTTATACCCATACTTCTTCACTAAGCACATTTCTGTTAATTTTTTAAATCATTTTTGAATTTACTGACGTCAGAGTGAAAAATTAAAAGCGCAATTTTACTATATTTAGCTCAGGGTTTCGCGAAAATATTTATATTTGTGTTATATGTATGTATAATGAGCAAGACATTTATAAAAAAGTATTAATTTTTAAATAAAAAAGGAAATATAGCCAATACTGGTCAAGAAAATGAGTTTCTATTATTGCCATCAGTGCAAATTACAAATCCCGAAAATCCCGGGATTACTTGCTAAGAATCCCGGGATTTTCCTGACCTTAAAAAGTCCGGGATCCCGGGATTAACATTCCTAGTACATACATACTTGTAATATGTAGGTTACATACTACCAGAACAGACAAGGTAACTACTCCATATTTTACAAGTAGCTTTACCTGGAGTGTTGGGTAAATTTAATATGAATTTTTTAACAGCAATGTGAAAATTTTACCATATTCTACTGTACAAAATTTTACCATATTCTACTGTAAAAACATAATGACAATATATGTACATACATAATTGTTATTTTATTTTTTTTTGGAACACAAGTTTTTTTGTTGCAAGTGAAAATTGTGAACAAATTTTATACATGCGTACATATTTCTTCGGTTGAATCCTGCAGGACTTTGAAACCAATTAAAAGTTAGCCGTAATAAATGGGCCAAAAGTTGCATATTTTAGTAGTGGACTACGAAATTCCTGACAGGGATTCTAACCTTTGTTTATGGGAAATTTTCAAAGTGATTTGCGATTGAATTTGTGATTTGAAAACGAAAATGTAATTATATTTGAGTATAGGGTAAATTGCTCTGGTAGGGTATGTACCCACCAGACTGGAATTCTTATCATCCTCACCCAGCCCGCTAATGTCGGTAAATTAAATATAAAATCTCAGTTCTTATCACCCTAACGTACCACCCTTATATAATTATAGTATTCTGGCAGTTATACTCTCGCTTAGTGTTTGGAGAGACCATCAATTTTACACCGCCGCTGAAAGGCAAATGGATTTTTATGAAAAGCTTTTTCCTTGCCTGCTTGCCTGCCGAGAAGCGACAGCTGTTAGAAAACACTTTTTTTAATTAAGATGTTGCTCGGTGCAGCAATCAAAGCCAGGTGCTACGTAGAGGCATTTTGCACCTCTAACCACTCAGCAACAGCGGCCAAAAGGATCAAAGCTAACCAAAACTTTTTCTAAGGAAATATTTCGATTATTTCTGTAGAACTAAATATTAAAAAAATATATATATTTTGCTAAATATAGGTGTCACCGAAAAATTTAAAAAAGAAACTCCTGGTCAAATTTTTTTTTCGAAATACGGATTTTTAGCGATATTTCGACTACCGGATTTTTTTGCCCTATGCTCAATAGACATCACTCCATACATATCCAATGGATTTGAACTCAATTAGTTGCACAGTGTCGGGAAAAAATAGCGACGTGAAATTTAAACAAGTTCTGGCTATGTTTCTTTTTTTATTCAATGTTTATTATCTGTTTACATATGTAGGTATAGCTCACTTTAAACCAACAACTATATTAGTACGAATTTCAAACTTTGAGCAAAAACTAGAAAAATTCGACAAAAATTAATTAAAATCTTCAAATTTGATATGCACTTCTATAGCCCATTAAATTTTAGTAAAGTAAAGTGCAAGTTTTAAATACAAAGCCTTCAATTGATTCTTGGCATTTTTTTGCAGACGGTTTTTTTCACAAAACGCATGTTTGTCAATCTCTTTATAAATGGAGGAAAATGCACAACAACGTCAGCAAAAAAATAGGCAAATATTAACGTAAGTTCTAGCTACTGCAAAATTGCATTTTTGTATATTAAAATTCAATGAGTTACAGAACTGCAATCCTAGAATTTTTTTTTTTCAATTCTGAATAAAAGGTTCGAAATATTGATGATCATTGTTTGAAATTTTTACTTATGTTCATAGTTTTTGTTAGATATTGTGCTATACTTTTATAAAAATAATAGTCTTTAAATATACAAAATAAAACCAGCCAAAACTTGTTAAAATGCTGCGCAACATTTATTTTTTTTTCTCTTCCTGACCGTATGTACTGTTGAGCCTGTTTTATGAAATTAATTCTAAGACATACCTACTGTCTAAGTTTGTATCTAAAATGCATTCCAAATAGTTTTTTTTACTGCTTCTATCAAAGCTCTTCAGAAATTTATTTTCAGTTGCTGAATTCGAAGCTCATTTTTTTATTTTAGAGATGTAAGTGTTTTTTTAGTAGCTCTTAATTTTAATTGAATTTGTTCGATGGACTTTTTCAGTTTTTATATTTTACAATTAGCAAAAGTTTATTTATGCAAGCCGCTTTTCTCATACCAATGTTTTAGTAGACTTTTATCAGACAACAATAAAGTCATTTTTTACGTATTTGTTGCATTATTTTGATTAAAAATTGTAATCTTGCATAGATTCTTCTGCGAATTTCTATGTATATGAAATTGCTGTTATCTTCGTTTTTACACTCATTAATTTTTGCTTTATCTTCCTTTTTGGGCCGTTATTTATTACTAGATTTATTATCATTAATGTCATTTGATATTTATGCAAGAATCATAAAAAAATCACATTTGTCTACCTTTGGATGCTGCTGTCATGTCATATCAGCAGGACAGCACATTAAAGCAGCGCATCAAAAGCAACTTGAATTACGAAACGTGCTCAACGTGCCACATGCCATACATATGCAGCTGGTAGTTTGTTGTGCATCAAAATATATGCTTTTTTTTTTGTTCAATTTAACACTAAATATTGCATTGTTTGTTTAGATAAGTATACACTATAGAATTTAAGTTATTTTATACATTTAATAAATTGTATTTTTTGTTCTAATTTATTAGTAATCCATGCAGCACTCGGTCGTAAACAAATACGAAATTTTGATTTATTATCCGTACACGATTTTGGCCACGTTTGCAACGTTTTATTGACAGCACACGACTGACAAGCGGTTGGTAATCGCACAGGCCGACAACATGTAAGGTATGCAAGCATTTGCTTTTCATTGCACACACACACACCCAAGTAAAGGAAAAAAGGCGGCATGTGTGCGGCTACGGCGGCGCCGAAGCCGAAGCTTCAAGGCGCTAGCATCAGCATGCCATGCTAGAAAGTAGGCGAGGCGAAGAAAATAAGCGAAAGTTATCAGCAATCTGCCAGTTTAGCAGCAGACAGCTATGTAACCAGAGCAGACAGGCAAAAAGAATAAGCATTAGCAGAGGACTGCATGACACTGGCAGCGCCGCAGCAGACAAGTAGAAAAAACTGCAGCAGCAGCACAGTAGCAGTGGCAGAGTATTTGATGTCAGCAACATCGGCAGCACATTTAAAAACTGTCGTGTTGCCGAATCACCGGTTACTGTTACGAGTCGAACGAATGCGATGTAAAATCAAAATAAATGCGCTGTTATTAACCAGTGCTGCTGTTAACTTCAAAACGTTTGGAATACATTAACATGTAACATTACCAGCAGCATGTAAACAGTTTTTCATATAGTACATATCTATATATGTATATGTTACCGGCCAAACCCGATCTTAGGACAAACTAGTTTTGCCTAGGCTTAACCAGATCCGGGGCGACAGTATTTTTGGGTATTAAAATATGGGTGTCAATCGTAATGGGGTTGCCACGTATTCTATAAGCTGCATTCAAATTATTTAATTGTTGTTGATTGAATTCTAAGCTAATTGAATTTTTAAAGGATGGATGTCAATCGAAAAGGGTTTGAAAAGGTTTTCAGGCAAGTTTTGCAATTCACTTCCGAGTGAATTGAAACCAAATTCGCTTCGAACTCAAATTAAACATTGTAGAAGTTAACTCAAAAATAAATTGTATAACCTGAAAAATAAAGACCTTGCCTTTGTTGAAACTAGAAACTTTTTATCGGTCCAGGGTCATTAAGAATTTGATAAAAACCTACTATGCGAAACGGCTGTACGGATTTAGAAGAAATATGACACTCGAATCGCTTATACCTTACTAATATTTGGAATAGTTTGTAGTTATTTGAAATTCTATGTTGGGCGTTTTAACGCCGTGCGGGTTCACTACTTTTAAATGATCTCTATTGACAGCACTGCACTGCATTGCCTAACAATAGAGCGACATATGTATGTATGTATATATATATACATATATATAAGCAAATCTAACGAGTGGTTTTTTTTTTAGTGTCACTTCCTTCTGTCGCCAGAAAAAAAAGCTCTAAAGTATTCTGCTTACATATATTTCAATCAATGAGGTTCCAGAAACAAGTACAATAAAAAATAGGTCAAGTTTAGCCTTAAAACCTTTATTTAAATTACTTTTCAAATAGAATGTTCATGTTATTTAAGATATTTTAAAATGTTAAAATAAAACAGTTAAAATGTTCTTCTGGCCAAAACGAATGAATCTGGTGTAATAAAACTAATATGCCAGCAAATTAAAAAAACAATGCATTGAGTAGAAGATATGATATGATATGAGAAACTAAAATTGCGTATTTAAAATTTCTATAAGCACACTCGAAATTCTTTATAAAATTGCTAGGAATATTCCTGCATCAAGAAGAAAATTGTGAAATATATGTCGCTTACGTTATTTTGGCGATTAGGGTTCGATATATGTGCATAAGCAATACTGTGTGTCTTCTTACTTTTAAATTATATGACTTTTAAATTAAGGCGTGCGAGTAAACGTGGTAGCTGACTGTGTACGGTGCTGCGCGGCGTATACGTCACATACGCAACTACATTCTTAAGTTTTTATCAATTATATAAATAGGCAATCATGTTTCCTTTACACCCCTTTTACGGCTAAACTGTACTTCTAAGGTATAAATA
>NW_016164039.1:0-33583 GCF_001687245.7 Rhagoletis zephyria | reverse complement strand
AACTATTCGCGTACGGTTTCTCTACTGCTCAGTATTTGCTAGAAAAAAAGCCATGACGGAGTTGTCAGTCCGAGTAACATTCCTAGTCTCCATCCGTATGATAGTTATGTAAACGTAAGGTTGCAACTGCGGTCTCTTGCGGTCCACAAGCCTTACACTTTTTCGTGTCCGAATCGTTGGAGGTATACAAGGCGAGGCATTCAAATTTAAAAGAAGTCTGCAGACTAATAATATTGTTCTATGGTGTCTTTTGTATGGAGGCAACCAAAGCAAATGAGTTAGCAGACGATAAATTATTTGCTGGGCCCTAGAACGCAAGAAATTTGAAGGGATAAAATTACCATAGGAAGAAAGCGTGTGATCTACCCCCTTCTTCAGTTATCTAAGCACCGAATTATAGTCATAATGACATCGAAGGCAAACATTCTGTGTAAAATTAATAACATCTTACAGGACAGCCAAGATCATGCTTAGATGTTTTAGTTCAAGCTGGGGCGCACACAGAGTGAAGTCTACTTGGCGTGTGGTGAAAATAACTACTAGAAGATTAGCACAGAGTTTGAGAAAATTTTACATCACTAAATTCGAAAAATCTCCCAAACTAGAAGATTTAGAAATGAATGGCAAATAAACAAATTTAATTCAAAATTTAGTATATATTTTTTTGCCATTACTTTTTTATAGTTTTTTATTTAACTTTTCTAGCATTCCTTTCAGTGAGTATTTTATGGTAATATCTGATAATTTTTGGGTTGCTGAATACCATGATTTTGATTTCTCTTTTAACCAACCCCCAGTATCTTTCAATTGGCCTGAGCTCTGGCTTATTTGGCGGATTTGCTTCACGAGGCACCACAAGTCATTGTTTTTTGAATACCATTCCAAAGTAAATTTGCAGAAAGGAAAAGACACGAGGTCCGACCGAAAGAAAATGGAAAACTCATGCTGTCTTAGGAAAGTCTTTAGTATTTTTTCCAAGCAATCTTCTTCTTCCTTGGCTCAGGAATTTACAGCTTATCGCTCACATTTCCCCAGTATTCGGAAGTATAAAATTCCCGGCCTGGAAGCTACGAAAAGTCAGCTAAAATATACGTTTCGACGTCCATGATGATGCAATCGAATTTTTCAAAGAAATTGGTTTTTCCGTTTTTTTCATGCTGTTTTGCCTCTGCTCTTCACAGTGTTTCTCTCTGTTGAACTTTCTGCACTTTGAACTTCTTTAGACCTGCCTCGTTTTTTGCTTTGGATTTTTTCTTTGAATGTTTACTAGGTCGGTCCATAAAAAGTAGAGTTTGAATTTTAATACTCTCACCCCCTAGGATTGTTCTATACCTGAAAAATATTTAGGAAGAGGTCGCTCAAACCGCTCAAAGTTTTCTATGTATTCTATGTGAAAAAAAAACTTTTCGTAGAAATGGCATAGAATTCTTAAAAATCAAAATTTTTCGATAGGAAAACCCTGCTTCTCTTCAGAAGATTCTCAATAATAGTGTTTGAAACTGAAAAAGACTTTAAGATAAACAAGCTAACCAACACCACAATCAATTTTTTATCATTTATGGATTAAAATTAGCGGCAATATTCATACGTGCTTTGATTTTCTTTAGACCGCCATCCCACAAAGAGACTTTTCAATGAACATGAAAGTAAATAAGTCTACGGGGTGTATACGTTCTCTCCACTGACAGCATGAACAAATACAAGTATGTAAGTAGATATACCTAATACAATCTACGTTTTTATTAAATAATTACAATATTCTCTTAATACGATGATTGGAAATGAGAAAGACGTAATACCTAAAGGGAACAGGGTCACATGAAAACGTAACGACCAGCATAGCAAGTTCGTTAAATACAAAAAAAAAATCCTACATTCAAGCATGGCGAATAGTTATACCAATGTCGTTTCGCTCATGTGTGCACATAAATTCATACATATGTATGTATGGCTGTAGGTATGCCTATGCTTATTTATTTTACACACACTGGTATGTTACATGTACATACACATTCATATATAAGTAGGAATCTATGTACTTATGTATGTAGATATGTAAAGTTTATGTTACCAGGCGCTTCAACTAATGCAACTAAAGTCAAATGAGGCAAATAATAGACTTGGTTCATACTCAATCATCATTCTATTTGAATATGTGTGCACATACATACATCTGTACAAATGTATGTCTGGAAGTAAGTGCATACATATGCTCTGTTCTAATATAGCTAGTTATACTGATGTACATACATATGTACATATGCATAATCATGTCATACTCATGACACAAATTTAAGTAATAAAAAGACTGCTGAACATACCCTATAGGAATACTATGTATACACTAGAGATTGAAAAATTAATAATTATATTCAATAACAAAAACAAAACTAAAAAATTAATAATTTTGATGTGCGGAAGTTTGCGGACAAGGCTACAGCTTCAATTTTTCACGATAAACTAACTAAAAAATTTCGATATTTTCCAAGTTTGCCTCGATAACCATAATGATGTTGTTGCTGTGTACCATAAGTATTCATAAGTAGCCGATAGCGAGTGGTTGCAGTGCGAGACTGAAATTTACGAAAGCGTTACAGCAAAGGCGTGAAGGCGTCCACAGCTGTCAAATGATAAGTTGTGCGAAAGACATGAAGCAAAATTTGCATCTAAGAAAATAACACGACGATATTGGCAGCATCCATTTCGGCGGAGTCTTTGAAAGAAAATGATCATAACAAAATCAATAAAAATATTGATAACAAATTCGATAACAAAAATCGATTAGAAAATCGATAAAAATATCTATAAAAAAACCGATAAATAATCGGTAACAAAATGGGTATGATATCCATAAGAAAAATAAAGACAAATTCTATAAAAATTTCGATAGAAATAATGGCAGCAAAATCGATTAGAAAATCTATAAAAATACCGATAACAAAATCGATAAAAATGTCAATAACAAAAATCGATAAAAATAACGATAACAAAAATTGATTAGAAAATTGATAAAAATATCGATAGCAAAATCTATAAAAATATCGATAGCAAATTCGTTAAAAACAGTGATTTTTATATCGATAAGTTCCGAAAATACCGATAGCAAAATCGATAACAATATCGATAAAAAATTCAATAACAAAATCGTTAAAAAAATCGATTATTATATTGATAAGTCCCGAGTTAAAGTCTTGTTTATTTTTTATGAATTTGGGAGTTAG
This sequence comes from Rhagoletis zephyria, assembly GCF_001687245.7. Taxonomy (NCBI): domain Eukaryota; kingdom Metazoa; phylum Arthropoda; class Insecta; order Diptera; family Tephritidae; genus Rhagoletis; species Rhagoletis zephyria. The sequence goes on along the minus strand of NW_016164039.1, from coordinate 30,362 downwards.
TCTTTTATGTTCAATAAGTTTAAATTTTTTGAAGCTGGAACTTTTTTTAGTGGGTGATTTGATAAAAATATAATTCTTGCAATTTCTTGACCAATGGTTTCCGCCACGGCGCGCTATTAAACCGTATCTATTTTAATCAATAGCATTCCTTTCCCCTATAGCGTAAATTTACTACAAATTTAACAAATCAAAAAGTCTAATCTAAACACTGCAAACTTTTTAATTAAGTTACTTATGGAGCCCTTGCTATTTGAAAGCTCCAAAAAAACATACGATTTTCCATTTAATTTAAAAAAAAAAACTTTTCTCAACTTTTACATGTACACTTTTTTTATTACTCTTATATTACCAAGTGCTCCAGCTCATGCCATTAAATAAAATAATTTCCCAGCATCAATGACTGCTACTATCGCAATATATTTCAGTTGCTGTAAAAAAAGGTAAAAGGCAAAAAGAAATTTAAAAAATGAAACATCAAGTAAAACAGCAACTGACGTTGGCCACAACAAACAGACAATCATTCACACACATACGTATGCATGTACATACAATCAAGCAGTCTCCCTCGGTGAATTGAAGGTAAGATGATAAAAAAAAAGTAGAAAAGGATTAAAGCTTCAACTGGAAAAATACTTCAAAGAAAAGTGAAAAAGCTGAAAAAAGAAATAAGGACGAGACATGCACATACAACGAGGGGTTCTACGCTGGCGAAGGAGAAGTTTGAAGCGAAATTGTTAAAAAATCACACACACACACACACACATTAATGTACATACATACATTCATACATACGTACAACAAAAAAAGGGTGAATTATTGTTATGATCAAGCTATGAGCTGGTTGCCATCCCGTGAGAGCCGCAGCTTTGCCAGAAATGTCGAATTGTCGCCTACAATGGCAGGTTTTCTGCTGTTGCATGCTATTTGTTAAATACATATGTACATTAGGATACATCACTATCGAAATCGGAAAAAAATCGGTACCTATTTTCCACTGGAAATACCTTCAAAAGCGAGCTTTTTTTTATAAATAAAATGAGCTTTAAAAAAATTTTCACAAAAAATTACTTTAGATGATGGAATGATTTATGAACGGAGTCAAAGGAATGCGATTTTCGGAGGTATTTTAAAATCGGTCTAGCTCACGTAATCCTTAATCAGCCTTACCCTGAGTTTAATTTTCGCCCAAAATCCGTCACTTTTCTCTTTTCGATTATACGTATTCACTATAGGCGGATGAAAAAATTTCGGATGAATTTGTTTTCGGGCGAAACTCAGGACAAGGCTGCAACTCTTTTTGGCGATGCACCCTAATGCACATACACACAGTGGCGGTCTAAAATTGATGAATGTTGTTTAGTTTTTAATATTTCCAATGTTTTTCAGGCAAACATTTTTTTAATATTTTTCTATAAAAATGTGATTCATGCTTTAACAAAAAATATATAGAAAATATTTTGTACAGAACCTAGAAAAATTAAAAAAAAGAAACCCATTGATTTAAAATTTTTTTTTTCTGCTGACGGCTTTTGTGTTTTTTTTTCATATAAATAGCGAAATTTATTAATTTTAAAATTTTTTTCGCAAACGGTCTTGCGCATATTCTTCCACAAGAAATTTGTGTTTATATGGAAAAAAGTGCAAAACGCCGTCAACAAAAAAAAAATAAAAATTATTAAAAATCAATGCGATTTTTTAGCCGCTCAAAACTTGCATTTATTGTACTAGCGTTTTATGAGCTTGTTAACTGCATACCCAACAAATTTCTAAAAGTTCTGGTTAAATAGCTCGAAATTTAGATAAAAATTTGTGAAAATTTTCTAAGTTCTGTACAAAATTTGAATGTGTGATCTATGTATAGTTTTTGTTAAAGCATGAATCATGGTTTTATCAAAAATTATCAAAAAAATTTAAAAACATTGTAAAAATTAAAAACGAAACACCATTCATACATTTTTGGCCGCCACTGTACATACGAACATACGACGTAAATAATATATGTATTTTCTTGTAAAAGTGAGGTGCATACGTAGGTTAAACCCATTTTTCCATTTACAGCAGCAGCAATGTTTGCAGAAAAGTATCCACAGCAGCCACATAGTATTCCCAAAGCCTTGCCCACTTTGCAACCCACACAGGATTTCAACTATGTTTTATTTTTTTTGCTTTCTTTTTTGTCTTTTTGCATCCATACTTTTTTAAGTGTAGGTATTGCCTCCACTTTTATCATTTTTAGCTTTTAACGCTTTCGACCGTCTCACCCACATTTTTATTTTTTTTTTTTTGAGTGAATTTCGGCTACACGCTGCTCTATCTTTGGCAGCTTACCATTAAGCGGACAAATGAGAGATATAAAACAATTCGTTTTGACCACCTTTTTACTTGGTATGCCCTCTTTTTTTTCCTTTGGTTCCTTAATTTATTCCATTTATTTGTATTATAGCTGCCAGAAAACTGGTTACTTTTTCGAATTAATAGGGTTTCTCGCATTTCTTTTTATTTTGACCATTTTTTGCAGTCCATTTTTATTTGTGCGCTTTTCTTTGTTTTTTTTTTTGGTTTTGTTTTTGTGTTGATGCCACCCATTTGTTGGGCCGTAAGGTTATTTTCCTATTTTGTTCTTACTAGTTTCCATTTTATTTTCCTTGCATTAACACACTTCTTCTTTTTTTGTGTCTATTCCTTTTTAGCCTGATAGGAATTGCAATCATTATTTGCACATTTTTATTTTTTTTTCTGCTGATACAAATTTATTCCATAAACTTTTTTCTGGCAATTTTTTCTCCATTAAAAAGCAAACAAAATGTCTAAAAGGGCATAATTTGGCAAACTCACGCCGTTAGATGCATTGTGAGTGGTGAAAATAAAATACCGGTTGCTTTTATTTTAAAAATGTTTATTTAAATATTACGACTCAGTGCTACTGTACTCAAACTGGTTGAAACGGGGACTAAGAACTTTTCTACACCGAACCGAAATTTAGCTGTTTAATAAAATTTTTAAACCGAATTTGTAGTTTGGTTAAAATTTTGGAAGCTGTGATTCGTTTGTCGATTATTACGGACCGTCGTATTTTACGGGGTACCAAATTTAGCTGTTTGAAAAAAAACCTAGATGACTAGCCCTATAGATCGCCCTAAAGACTCTATAAATTTCAGAGTAGATCCCGGTTGGACATAGCTGCCTTATGCTCTTCTCCCTTCTACCTGAAACAGCCTAACACTGCAGAAGGAGGTGCAATGGTGTTTTGCCGGCAGAGTCGCAGGAACGACATAGGTCGCTTGACTGGATTCCTAGATTATTCAAGAGACCTCTTAGCCTAAAAAGCCTGTAATAATTCTTAGTTTCCCCCACAAAAAAAAACCTGTATCTTTTCAGGTGGTAATCTGCTCGTAAGCTTTTACATTTACGTAGACTCGTGGTGTTACGCCAGTGTAGTTCCCTTAGTTTGGAATTTCCTTTCTAAGAACTTACTTTATAGTGTTGAGACCTACTGAAAGGAAAGACTCAGGTCCTAGCGGGTTCAAGGCACCAGCAAATCTGGCTAATATTTCCTTCGACTCCAATGTGCCCCGGTACCAATAATAATTGGATAGCACTTTTCTCAGCCCTTACCTGCTCAGAACCACTGGGGATCTGACCTTCACGGATGATAGAGCCGCCTGAGTTCTTCTTCTTCTTCTTAGTTGCCGCTGTAAGCATCTAAACGATTTTGGGCGAGTTGATCAAAACACGCCAGTCGTTTCTTTTCTGTGCCAGCTGGCGCCAATCGGATATGTCAAGTGAATCCAAACCCGTCTCCATCTGGGTTTTCCATCTCAGTGGGCGCCATCCTCTTTCTCTGCTACCACCGGCGGCATCAATCAATGTTGTCGTAAAGCTCATAAAGCTCATTGTTCCATCGCCTGTGGCACTCGCCGTGACCACTGCGTCAAAGCCCGTAAATCTTCCGCAAAATCTTTCTCTCGAATACTCCAAGAGCTGTCTCAGCGGATGTTGTCCTTATCCATGCTTTTGCGCCATATACCAGCACGGCTTATAAAGTGTGGTTTTCCTATGTCGAAAAAGGACTTTACTCCTGAATCGACCCTACAGCTGCTTGGCACTCTTCATCGTACCAGTTATTGTTTCCGGCCCATGCGAAATCGATCAGCCTCAGTCCGTTATCGGATGTTACTGAATTTTCCGACGGGGGTTCCTTGTCCACCCTGGCATTGAAGATTTCTGTTTCACCTGAAAAGGCGGACAGGGGTAGTTACGGTTTTGTATTTACACACTAAACTATCGATACAATCACCCTCTTACTATTAACAATGGTTATTCTTATCGATATTTTTTCGATACATCTACTAGTCGACTTTATGGTCGATAAATTTTAAGATATCGTTATCTACATAGTATATAGTATAGAGGGGAAAATGTACCGATATTTTTTATATTGTTATCGATATATTTTTAGCTATTTAATTAGTGCCATTATAACCATTATCTATACGTACATATATACAAACCTTCGGACATAAATTAGTACATACGTGTATACCTCATTCAATTAATATGCAAATTTTTTTTTAGATTTTCAAATGCGGTCTCTACTTTGAAATATGAAACTTTAAAAACAAAAATACAAGAAAAAAACAGACACCTGCACACACATACAAACAAACCAAAAAAAAAAAACAAAAAAAAAACATATTTCCAACTCAAATCATTGTTAAGAGAATTAAGCAAGCAGATCAGCTCCCCGAGGTCAACAATTCACACACAGTGAAGTGAATGCCATTAGCACTCAGCATCGGTTACATCCAATTTAGCCGCGCATCAAACCACCGAACGACCGGCACTTCCAACCAGAAAACAATAACTTCAACACTGATGCTTTGCGGACAACTTCGCCACTAAATAATGCAAGCAAAGCGCTTTTAATAAAATCAAATCGCCTTCTAACTTATTACCTACCCACCAGCAGCAGCAGTAACTTGCTTGTTTGTATGTTGTTAGTTATGTTGTTGTGCTTCCTTTTTTTTTTTTCCCGCTGCTACATAGACTTCTTTGTTTGTATGCCTGTGCATTGGCAATGAATGTCTGACATTTCCGGTTTCCTTTGCTCGCATATTGCGCAACATATGTAGGTACACGTGTACGTACTACGGCTCTGCTAACAAAAACAAAAAGCCACCATGTGTGTAGGTGTGAATGTTTTTGAGTATGTATATGTACTTATGAATGTAAGTATGCATGTACTATACTATAACCACCCGCTCCCATCTGATTTGCTGCCTATTTAAAATGCTTTGCGATGTGTTGTTGTCTTGTTGGCATCGCCTGAAATGAAATGCCGCATCCTGGCGCACTCAACTGGGGCGGGGCGCATAAAACATTCATATTTACAGATACACATACATACATACTGTGGTGAAAATGTAAATAGAACAGAGACATTTAAGCAAGTTTAGGCTATTTTTCATTGTTTAAAAAATTTTTATTGTCTTTTATGATTTAATTTCAAACTTCGTAGAACAATTATAAAAGTTCCACGAATTTAAGCAAATGTTCATCAACATTTTTAAACTTTTTAATCCGATTTTTTAGAATTCTTTTGAGTATGTAGTTTTATAGGACATTAAGTTCTAGTATAATAAAGTGCAAGTTTGAAGTAGCTGGTACCTACCGTTGATTTTCGGCGATTTTTTGTTAATGCATTTCCTTTCATACAAATTATGTTGGACAAGTTTTGAAGTGAAACTTCTTTAGCGGAGGAGGTTGGTTGGTTGGGAGTAAATTGGCAAATGCAACAGAAATTGCACACGGAAATGGTTGGGACGAAATCAAGTGCTTCAAATGTATGCAAATGATATAATTTTAACAAAAACGTGCTAAAAGGTTAAAGAATTAGACTTAGATAAAGGCCAATAAACTTAAAGTAAAGATGAGTGCGTAAATAGATAAACAAAAGGATAAAGGCGAAGTTAAAAATAAAAAACAAAAACAAAGATGCATAAAGATAAATGCAAAAATGAAGATCAAGGTAAATTTAAACACTTTACTCATATAAGCGAAAAGGGGCATATGTAGATGAATAAAATGATAAACATACAGGGAAAAACAATGAGGATGAGGATACCGATAAAAGTAAAGATGAAGATAGGGGAAGAAGAATTAAAATAATGGTAAAAAAAAATTATATAGATAGAAACACAGACTCAACATGGGAACTATTTGTGGATTTTCGGTATTCTCGGGAACTATCTAAATATTTAATAATCGATATTTTTTAACGATTTTGTCATCGATATTTTTTATAGATTTTGTTGTCGTTATTTTTTTTTAGATTTGTTATCGATATTTTTATTGATTTTGTTATCGATTTTTTTCGATTTTGTTATCGATATTTTTATCATAGATTTTTTTAGCAATATTTTTATCGTTTTTGTTATCGATATTTTTATGGACTTTGTTATCGATATTTTTATCGATTTTGTTATCGATACTTTTTAACGATACTTTTATCGATTTTGTTATCGATATTTTTTAACGATTTTGTTATTGACATTTTTATCATTTTTGTTACGGAATTTTTATCGATTTTTTTATAGACATTTTTATCAATTTTGTTACTATATATTTTATCGAATTCGTTAGCGATATTTTTATCGCTTTTGTTTTTGATATTTTTATTGTTGTTACTATCCTAGTTTGTTATCGATACACATGATGTGACATCATATGACTGAACATCACATGATATGATATATGAAAACAGAACAACCTAAATAAATGTAATTTGAACTACAAGGGTAGAGATAGGGATCTATATAGGAAAAAGATAAATTATAACATACATATGGATAAATATTGGTTATGGGACAAACTAGATATGTAACGTAAGTTTTACTTCTCCAGTGTAGCCCAGGCGTACTTACTTTTTTTTGTATGAAGAAAACCACACAAAAAAAAATTGTCAAAAATCACACTTTGTTGTAATAAAATTCTACAAAACTGCATAATCAGAATATTTCTAATTAAAAAACTTAAAATTTTGAATTTTCCAAATTTTTTTACAAACTTTGAAATTTTTAGTTGCATGGTTTTTCGCCTCATTTTCATAAAAAAAAAAATAATAAACATTAAATAGCCGAAAAAGAAATAACCGAAGAATGCAAAAAAGCCTCTTCTCTATTTATGTTCCCGCCGCTGTACATACTCATACCATAGCCATCGCGTGGGTTACTCTTCACACAATCGCATCAGCCGCATTGCTCCTTGCTTCGTCTCTACATTCCTCGCTTTGATATGCTCATCGTATGCTTTATTATTTAAGCTTTTACGTCTCTCATTTTTATCGCCTTGACTGCGACCTTTTTTGTCCCTTTTAATCTTTTTTTTAGGTTTTGTCTTTTTTTTTTTTATTACTTTTGTTTTATTACGTCGCTTCTGCTTTTTTGTCTTCTGCCAGAGACTTTCTTCATTTTCACTTCCCTTTTTTTCCATGCTACTTATTTATGTATGTGTAACTATGTATGTATGTATGTCTGTATGCGAGTATCCTTGTTCACATTTCTTGAGTTTTACTTGGAATTTACTTGCAAGTTGTTGCCTTTCATGTTCAACGCATTCCTTTGGCACTTGTGCGCTCCTTTATCCTTCTGCAGTGCTGTCCAAATTATGCTTGAACAATTTTCCTTGCTTAAATTACATCCACAAAAGTTTGGCCTTCTTCATCTCTTAGCTTTGGTTTTCTTGTGGGCGTCTTATGTGCGTAAATTTCTGTCCTTTCTAACTTTATTATATTGTTTTTTTTTTTGTTTTCTGTAAGAGAGTATCTAGGTACTTATGTATGTTTGTATCAAAATCTTATTTTACTTCTGTTGATTTGGGTACTTTTTTCTTTATAAACTAAGTTAAGGCGCATATTTTGGCCTTTGATAATTTTTCCTGTCTCTTTCTCATCCTTATGACCTGTGTGGGTGTAGACGGCAAATGAAAGGTGACCTTTCATATTAAAACATTTTTGTTCTGGTATTTTGATTTTTGTTACAGGGTGGAAAATTAGTTGTCAAGTGATTGTTTTGTAACACTCTGAATACAAGTTTTAAGCGGATAAGGGTTACAAAGGATATAAATAACAGCAATGGGTAATACAGTTGAGGGCTCTTTGAAAGCTTTTGAATATATACATATATTTATACATAATAATAATAGACAGAAGCATAACTTTTCGGATAATATTAAGAACAACTTTTGATGCCTTAGAATGCATATGAAAACACTCGAAAGTTTGATACTGACTGCCGAGTATAGAGGGGGCTGTATATCCTTAGTTTTATTTGGGCAGTAATTGACCTCGCTCGGCCTCTTCTTGCTGCTGGTTTACGGTGACCAAATAGGCGCAGAGTCATTCAGAACTGCTTTTCATTTCTTTGAGTTAGGTTAGGTTAGATTGGAATGGCCCATTGTAATAGTAACTATAAGGATTTGCTGCTCACTTCTTCTTGATGTCAAGAATTTTGCCTCCATTTCCATCTATGAGATTTCTAAACGGCCTGGAAAGAATAGCTTGCCAAACATGCGCAATCTTCTTCTACTTAAATTCGGGCAATAACATGAAAGGGCAGCGATGTGCTGGGAGGGGTTCACAGAACGAAAGGGTTGTCTCTTGTCCATTGGCTACTAGATGATCTCTAAAAAAACTGTTGGAAGGTGGCTATTGATATGCCTATCGTGTACTTTTCTAGAAAGATTCGAAAATATCCGTAATTTCTCCGTGTTTACGCACCTATATATATGACTAGAATTCTACATACCTACATATGTATAATGCTAGGTCATCTTCTGTTTAGAAAAATCCTTGAAAAACTTGTTTGTTTGGACCACCCCAATTTTTATAAAAAATGTCTAACAATAATTTTACTGTACAGCAATTTTTCATAACATTAGTGGATGCCACCATTGATTGGCCATATATTTAAAATAAAATTTTGGCTTAAGATTAAGAGAAAAAAAAATAGTAGAGTTGCCGCTGATAATTTTTTTTTTTAATTTTTCGGAAGAGTTTAAGTTTAAGTTTACTTTTTTTTAGTCAATTCGAGGTTTGACATGTAATATATGTAACTCCAAAAATACAATTTTTTTTTACATATTTCAAAAAATTCGACTACTGATGGCATTAGGTTAGTTTAGGTTAGGTTACGGTGGTTGCCACTCCGCACAGTCCGGCTGAGAGACATACTTATGGTTCGCATAAATTTCAAACTGTCAGGTGAAAATCTGTTGAATGCATTTTGTATGTATTCTATTACCCGGAAATTAGCAGTACTTTTAAAAAATTAGCGATCTGTTGAGTTTATATTTCGCCTCACGTTTTCTTAAGTGACATTTCAATTGCAGTGGTACCAATAGCATTATTTTTTACAAAGATGCATGGAAAGCGTATTAGGGGAATTCACGACTCCCCATCCATGTAATTTTGGGAACAAGTAAAGAATAGAGCCCGTTGAGCTAAAAAAGAAAAAGTGGGCATGGCCCTCCGCTTTTCTCTGAATTAAATGTGATAATTCCATTTTGGTGCAAATTGATAGGAGCGGTGCTAGGGAGGGTAACGTGGAATTTTCAATATTTTCAAAGGTTTATATTTTGAAAAGTTTTTAACCAATTTTCAAAGTATGGATAGGGTTGGAAAGGAATCAAAAGTCCTATATGTGTACATAACACGTACGTATACATATATAAATTATGGCAATTTTTTTAATAAAAACTTGTTTTTCTTAAAAAAAACAATATTTAATGATATGCACAAGATAAGAAAGAGCACAAAAACACCTTTAATTAAATATATGATTTTTAATAAAAAATTTGTCGGCAATATCACTAAATATTAAAATATAATTTTATATGTGAAAAGAAAAAAGGTCTGCAGGCGAATATTTGGAAGAAAATTCCGCGTTATTTTTTTATTAAAAATTTTCATTTTATGTTAAAATATCATTTTATATGAAATAAATTAATAAAATATAATATCCGTACAGTTGTTTTATTTCGCTGTTGGCAGTTGTCCTTAAACCTAAACACTATATAAAATTATATATCAAGTGAAAGGTATTTTTAAGCTCTTTCTAGTAAATATATCATTTAAAATATGTAGTTAATAAATATTTTTTTTTAAAGAAAAACATGGGTATTTTTTACGTATTTTGACAGATATTGCATTGAAAATTATGTCAAACTGCGAAGAACTTTAGTGACGACTTAACCTGAGGAAACCAAAAATCAAAAAAATTGTTCAGACACCGTGAATAACCCTATTGCGTCGATGCATAAGGTTGGTAGTACTGATAAATTTGAAGCATAATCAGCCTTAAGTTTTGTAAAGTTGTGCAAAGTTATGCGAAGTATGTATAATCACACCTTTAGGCTAATTACATACATTGTGATGTCACTATTACCGAGCACTTGTTCCCTTAGTTTCCCATTTGATATAGTAATTGTGTAACCTAATATATCGTTGAAGGTCGCGCTGCCAACAAAGACGAGATCAGCTAAACACCGAAAGAAATATTCGCACTTTCAACTCGCCCGTAAAGAAAGCGGTAGATCGTGGATTTGAATCCGGGCGATTTACCCAGTCGTTTCTGTCTGAAATTCTTATAGAAAGCGTACTTTCGAAGCAGAAACTTGAGGTGGTATAATACAGTATATCTAGCGTTTCTGGAATGGTGCCTAGAATTTTTGAGTGGACTAACCTAAGCTCGCTCCATATATAAGCTGCATTTAGCCTTATTGCGTTACAGCTTGCTTAATATCTACCCTAAAGGTCGGTTGGAAGTAAATTCAATAAAGTCCCCATAGCCTTACTGCACTGATGACATTGGTTGGAAATATTCTAAAAAATACAATTTTGAAGTGAATTTTACTATTGCTTAGGGTTAAAACTTTCACACTTAATTATTATAAAAAAATACCCTCTAGTTAACCATATTCATAATCGCTATTCATTTCCCCTAGCAGGTGACAGCTTCGAGTTTCTACTAACGCAAATTTCATGCCATTCAAGTATAACCACAAGCACATACATATGTATGTATGTATGTATGTATTTATTTAAGTATATAAGTATATACTAAGTAGTTGCTTATATTCAAATATACACACCTACATCAGTATATGTTCGCCCACAATCAACGTCCATATGTATAAAATCTAAAGTTTTCAATCTGCTACCTAAGCTTTTGTGGCACAATGTGACGCACTGTACACCAGCAATAACAATTCCAATTATGTACCTATGCATTCACTGCATGACACTAAGGAAAACAGGAACATCAACAACCACAACGGAAAATACTACAGCTACAGCTGAGCAGTGACAATGGCTAGCCATCCCATCAGTAAGCGGCGGGGGAGGTGGTATTAGGTAAATCTCCATACATATTGCTTATGAGCCTTACATACATATGTCCATAGCTGTCGGCCAGCCAACCTAGTTTGGTTCACCCTTAGCCACAAAATTTACAGACACTGTGTAAGTGCGAGCACCACAATAACAGGCTACTACTACCCGACAAAGGGGCAAACGCACACATTTACCGCTGTGGTAAATTGTATATGGATTTTTATGTGTGTATTAGGGTGGTACAAAAATGCATGTGAAAAAGTAAACTTGGAATTTTTATATTCTCAACCCCTATTTTTTATTGTGAAATCAAAAAATATTTAGGGGTCGCTCAAAGCTTTCCATGTATTTTATATGGGAAAAACCACTTTTCGTAAAAATGGTATAGAATTTTTGAAAATCAATATTTTTTCCCAATAAAAATATTCAATTATTTATTTTTTCATAGTTGCTATATTTTATAGGTCCGCTAAAACCCCCAGAAAATGCCGGAAAATGAAATGGGGGATAAATAAAAAAATATTTAATATTAAAAAATTTTTAAATAAAACATTGGGTATTGTTATTGGAAGTCTCCTGAAGAGAAACAGAGCTTGCCGATCGAAAAATATTGACTACCACAATTCCATACCATTTCTACGAAAAGTTGTTTTTTTCCCACAAAAAATACATGGAAAACTTTGAGCGCTTTGAGCGACCTCTAATTAGTTTTTGATATCAAAATTAAAAAAATGGGGGTCCACTTTTTTCGATATAGAACAATCCTAGGTGGTGAAAGTTTTAAAATTCCTACCTTACTTATTTTGAACCACCCTAATGTGCATACTCCCATTCTACACAATTAGGTACTGCTCCATCATGATGTGCCACATGCCGCCGTGTCGTATTGTGTCGCCAAGTGCTAGCGACTCAACGCGCGCCAAGCCAAGCCAAGCCAAGCCAAGTGCTTTGAATGAAAAGCTCTCCTCACCCGACATTATCCATCTATTTAGTGAACGCAACGCATTATGGCTGGCATTTGTTGGTGTTGTTGTTGTTGTTGTTGCTGCTGCTCCTGTTTTCAGTACATTTGTCGTTGTGTGTTGTTGCTGTTGGTTTAGCTGCCGTTGCGCTGCCGGCATGCGGCATGTAAGTTGACTATTATTTTGACATGTCTACACAATCAAAACCTGAAAATTTCCGTCACATCGCGCCCAAGCATATTATGCCAACTCAGGCATGATTTTCATGGTTTGAAGGGTGGTTGCTTTGTGGTACGGAGACTATCTAGCTAGCGTTTGTGTATTTTGTGCGGCTGTATGTGTGCGTGTGTGTGTGTGGCAAGGCAAGTCTGGCACAAAATGTCGAAGGTGGCGGCTGGGCTGGCGTAGGATGTGTGGGTGCGTGGGTGCGAAGGGTCCTTGACGATAAACCAGTTGAAAAGCAAGCAAAGCTTATTTCTGCATAGGTCGAGTAGTCTGTAACTCTGAAACGAATCAACACAAATTACTACATACTTACATACATACATATGTACATATCTAACTACAAGCACTAAGTATGATGTACACAAGCCAACAAACCGTCAGCGATATGCGAATAATATTCTAACAGCAACAAAAAAAAAATACTCAATTTTCAAGTCAACCAAACTCGACACACCCTCGACGCTTCAAATGTGACAGCAATGGTTTTGGCGGCAGGCAACCAACGCTGCCCTTTCGTTCCGTTTGCTTTTGGACGTTATGCTAGGCAAGGCTCTTACACGTAGATTTGACTAAACGTAATTCAAATCAACTCAAACCAACTCGAATTGATTCGATGGCATGCAGTATAGTCCATGGCTTGGTTTGCCTCGGTCTGTCGTTTGGTCGCTTGGTCGCTTGGTCGCTTGGCTGTCAGCTTCATTGTTCTCAATGACTGTGTTGAGGTCGAGGACAGTTGTTGAGCCGCGTTAAGGAATCGATTGTAGCCGGCGGAGTTGAGAGTGTGGGAAAGTTGCCTATATATATATATGTGCATATAGCCATCTATATAAATATGTCTTTTCTATTTTCATTGTTGTTATTACCGCTTTTAGTGTACCCACTAAGCTAAAGTTTACTGTGGGCTTTGGTTTAAGGCTGATAGTCGTTTGGTGCTCGGAGTTGGGTGGTGGAAGTAGCAATGATGTGGCGGATTTTCGCCCTGTCAATATGCTGCTGCAGTGTTATTGTTGCTATATATATCTTGTCATAACCTTGTATATAATACTAATGGCGCTCATAAATACATTCGCAAATATTTATGTAAAATATGAAAATTTGAAAAGCGCGAGACCGAAAATATGGAAATGATTAGTTACAATATGTATGTGTGTATGTAGTAGTGGTTACAATGGCAATTTAGTGGGAATATTTTTAGTACTTGTGAACAAATGCTGTAGACTTTAGTGGACTCTTAAACCCTCTTACTCCGCAGTAACCCAAGGCTCCACATGAGTTGGTTAGCGCATCTCGAATATCGATTGCTCATGGTGCCCAGTCATTTCTACCTCGGCCAAAATCGCTTAAGCTTTTGTAGTGCCAATTTGGTAAAAGCATCAAATATAAAGGGATCCAAATTAAGGAATGTATAGAAAGTCCTTTGGTGTCGCTATGAAAAATTCAGCCTCTACGACGAAACGACCGGTAACGTACTGAAGTTTATCGGCTTTATAGGCATCAGAAAGAAATAGTCTTCAACAAAGATTCCAGTATTGTTTCCATTTTTAACGCTATCGCCGCGAAGAAGTCTTATTTCTGCAAGTCTGTAAGAGAAAAATTTTAACGACATTTATTTTTCGTAAAAAAAGAACACGACGCATGCGACGAGCTAGAAATGATGGCCGACTAAAAAAGCTCTAAATTTCTAGCGGAGCAATAAGTAGTCGACTTACGAAGGGATTGAAAACCTTACGGAACAACCACGCCATCATATAAACCCATGCTATTTCACCATTTTGAGTGATAACAGCAATTGAACCAATGAAGAATTTGAGTCCGAGCTTTTAGTCAAGGAAACGGAATTTATGTCCTATAGCCCCACTACGATTAGCAATTTTGCGGGCGAATAACAAAAAACTCTCTAGAGCTGACCGTCTGCTAGCTGAGTTATTCCAGTACGGTGGCGAGGAGTTCGTAGTATGCCGGATGGACTCATGTTGGAAGTTGAATGTACTCTTCCCAATCAGAAAGATAAGCGAACCCGACTTGTGCGTCAACTACCACGAGACCAGACCGAACATTTTGTGTGAAACGCTGAAGGCCATTGTCAAGAAAGTGATTGGACCCTATTAGTATGGCTTTATACCTGGGAGAGCGACTACAGACCGGGCATTTACCACACGCCAAAACTTGTAAAAGGCGCGGGATAGAAAGGTTGACGTTGACCATCTTTATTGGACTAGGCCGCGTAAAATGAAATAGCGTGTCTATCTACCTGGAGTACTGTTTAACCTCTAAATGGCCAGACTCCCTTCGCTGGCTACCGGAGTAAACTTAGCAGGCGAATCTATATCAAGGAAACGGGCCCAAACTTCGACTCTCTTTACTGTAAAATCACTTTCTTTTTATCCGATCATAAAAACCGTATAACTGCCTGTTGTCTAAGCGATTCTACGCAGTAAGACGACATCTGCATCTCAGGATAACGGATAGACTACTGCATAGACAATCCGTGCAACGAAGGCGATAAAAAAGGCGCCTAAAACCTACACAGCGATGCTGTTAGGGCGAGCCTCAACATCCTTAGAGACAAAATCGTCCTGGTAGGTCAACCCCCGCCTATTAACATTAAGGAAGCAGAACTGGCAAGAGACGCAAGGTGCACTCTTCCCAGCTTGCGGGTAAGGTCCCCACGACTCGCAACACCTCTTCACAGGCACCACTCTCATACGGGAAACATTTTAGACTATGCCCATCGGCAATGGCCGCTTCTTTGGCCTTAGTCTTGTCGAGTCAGATGAAGAATAGGACATAAAGAGACTATGCCCGCAAGAAGTGATTTATATTCATAAAGGACTATCTTGCTATCCTTACGAAATGTTTTTCTGTGAGGAGAGTTTCGAAGATTAATGCCACATCGAGGTCATAGCCGTAGTGCCTATGTAGCGCCATGAACGATATGGGCACAAAGATTAATCAATTTTATTTTCGTTTTGGCTTTGGACGTTGTCCTAGCTATCGGATTATCCCTCATATAACCAGATAAGCTAATAACCAGGAAGGTGCGAATACCTACACAGTTTCTAAAATGGCTACCATATCTGTTACGTCGTAACATGGCTTGGATAATATTTTTTTTTTTAACTCTTTGCTATAATTCGCGCTTAGATTAAAAAGAAAAAAATTTTGAGAGTTGGCACCAGTTTGAAAATTTCAGTTTAAGTAAATTATTAACGTAAAATTCATGTTTCAAGATGGGTGTCAAAAAAAAGAGATTAAAGATTGGTTACAGCCGAAAATTTCTTTGAGGAGAGTTGCCAGCGGTTTGAATAATTTAATTAATTTGATAGTTAAGATAATTTAAATGTTACATTATGGGTATCAAATTAGCGGTTTATGAAGGCTTACAGTCGAAAATATTTTTGAAGAGGGTTGCCAACGCTTTGAAAAAATTTAATTGAATTAAATTGATAAGATAAATTAAATATTACAGTACGGGTACTGAAATAAAGAGGTCTACGACAGTTTACGGTTGAAAATATTTTTGGGGCGGGTTGCCACCTTATTGAAATATGTAATTAAATTAAATTTATACGATAAGCCAAATATCAAAACATGGGTGTTAAACAAAACGTATTTGAGAAATCTGTTTTTATAAACATTTTCATTAGAGTTGCCACCTATCTAAATAGCAAAAACTAAACTAGAAAAATGTTTGAGAAAGCTTTATAATATCTTTGAAGGGCTACCCAAAAGCAGAAAATTAAAAAATTGTAATTAAGAAAGAATTTACAACGCATTATCAAATAGCCGGCATGCTCCGTTGCGCCTTCAAAATATTTTTGTGTTGTTACTCCTCGAAGACGCAGGGATGCCCGCCGGTTTCTTGCTAGTTTAACCAATAACTACAATATGTAAATACATCTACATATACGTATCTGAATTATTTAATTTTTCCCATTGCGTAAAACCAATAAAATAGCAAACTTTCACAAACCATTACACTGTGCTAGTATTTTGCCGAAAACTCATACGACATGATTATATTTCAATACGCCAAACATAACGTCACGCACCAATAAAGCGCACAGCTTAACTCCCTCAAGTTTGTTTTTAGGGGCTGTATTTCACTTTTCCACGCTATTTACACAACCAACAACTAAATCTATCTGCCCTATGCGCTGTGCGCTATGCTTTTCAAAAGTCCAGCAAAGGCAGCAACACTAACTGCAAAAAAAAAACAAAAAAAATGTAACCAACATTGTTGCACACTCCACGACAAAGACGGACAAATCGACGAACCGTCACGGCGTTAAGATGGCAAATCCCACCAGCAACATGCCAACACGCCAACACGGCAGTCAGCCAGCGACAGCACGACAAAACGAATACAATGCAAAAATCAAGCAGAAAGCAGCAGACAAACGGCAAATGGATGAAAAAGGACGAAAAGGCAAGAGAAATGGCTAGCATTTGATTGTGGGTGGGGCAGTGGCGGTGGGTGCAAGACTGAGTGAGTAGGAAGTTGAAAAACGTAACTGGCTGCGGGGAATGGGGCGAAAAAAAGCTTTAGCATAGCGTGTGTAGTAGTAGCAAGTATGTAAACCAACTGAACGGACAGTCAACGGTCATGCAACCAAAGTGAGAAGGGTCTTAATGGGTGGCTGACTGATTGCCAGTGCTTTCGGCTCTGTGTGTGTGTGTGTGTGCATGCGGTTGACAGCCAGCAATGGATAGCGCTGTACAAATATACAGACGTAGACATACATACATATGCACATATATAGATATGCGAGTTAATGCTGCGGATGAACCGGCAAAAGGACGAAAGGATATACAAAAAAAAAAAATACAAAAGAAAATAGAATAACGCAAATGCGCATGCAGACAGTAAAAGTGCGAAGGTAGCAGGGAGGGGGGGAGGGAGACCGTTGTGGAAAGTTAAGTAAGCTCCTTTCATTGTTTAGGTTTTGCTGTCCGTTTTGTCCACAAATGTTCGTATAAATAGTTGTGTGTTTGCGCATATACATACACACTTACATACCTGCATAGGAACGGTTCTATTTGTTTTTCATTCCCTCGTTTGTTGGCCATTGTTGCATGCCACCTACCGACCGAGTGAGCACAGCAACTAAATAACCGAGAACGGCGACGTAGGGAGCAACGAAAGCGAAAAGTTTGAGTTTACGTATAATTCAATTCGGAACAGCAGCACTGAGTGGTAGCTTCCTGTACTGAAATATTACACAGTTAACTACAACAAAAGCAGCAACAACAACAAATGGGCTCCAACTGTTAGCCACAAGTGATTGTTGGCTCGGTGTGTTGGCATTGTTGGTGGCCCGTAAAAGGATGAAAATGTGAAAATCGTGTGACGCCGAGAAAGAAATTTCGCTACATACATACATATCTACATACATGAATACGATTGTGAATGTATAAATATTTGTATATTTCAGAGCAAGCATACACACACACACGCACATATGTTTGTACTATATCTGTAGTAAGTAGGGATAAGTTTATGAGTATTGCGCTTGCAAGTGGCTGGTGTTGATGGTTTTTTTCATTTTTTTTTGTTGCTGCAAACTAGTAGTAAAACAAGCGTTACGACGCCACTCACAGCAACAAAGCGCTGAATAAATGGAATGTGGAATATGTAAGGGTATAATGTAGCTAGAAAATAAAGAAAAATATACAGTGGTGGCAACATAATTAGGCACATAACTTATTTGCTAGTTTTGATAATTTATTTTTATTATTTTTTTTTAGAAAAATATAGTTTTTACTATACAAAATTCATAAATTTTAGAATTTAAACCTTTTTATCAGAATTTTCAAAACGAAATTGTACATACATATGTTCGAAAAGTGTTCAAAAATCACCAACGGCGCAATATTTATTTTACGAAAATTTAATAGGTTATAAAACTGCTTACTCGATTTTTTTCTGGAAATTCCTATTAAAAATTAAAAAAAAAATTATTATTATTGTGGCGTTATAATATTTACTTTTAGCAAAANACGATTGTGAATGTATAAATATTTGTATATTTCAGAGCAACAATACACACACACGCACATATGTTTGTACTACATCTGTAGTAAGTAGGGATAAGTTTATGAGTATTGCGCTTGCAAGTGGCTGGTGTTGATGGTTTTTTTTTTGCTTTTTTTTTGCTGCAAACTAATAGTAAAACAAGCGTTACGACGCCACTCACAGCAACAAAGCGCTGAATAAATGAAAAGTGTGGAATATGTAAGGGTATAATGTAGCTAGAAAATAAAGACAAATATACAGTGGTGGCCACATAATTAGGCACATAACTTTTTTGCAAATTTTGACAATTTATTTTTAATATTCTGTTTTTTTTTGAGAAAAATATAGTTTTTACTAAACAAAATTCATAAATTTCAGAATTTAAACGTTTTTATCAGAATTTTCAAAACGAAATTGTACATACATAGTATGTTCGAAAAAATTCTCAAAAATCACCAACGGCGCAATATTTATTTTACGAAAATTTGATAGGCTATAAAACTGTTTGCTTGACTTTTTTTCTGGAAATTCCTATTAAAAATTAAAAAAAAATTATTATTATTGTGGCGTTATAATATTTACTTTTAGCAAAAGCAGCAAATGGTGGTACGAAACTCAATAACATTGCTAAAAGTACAAAAAAAAAGTTTACGATTTTGAAAAATATTTGTGGAAATTGGTCGAATTTTTATGAATTTTGTACAAACTTTGAAGCGTTCAGTTATACATGATCATGATCATTAAATTAAAAATTGTGTGTCCCTAATTATCTGGCCATCACTGTATGTACTGCAGAACATTTAAGCGCATGTATGTAGCTCTAAAAGTTTGTCGTGAAAAGTTGAATAGCCAAACTTAATGCCTGCCTCATTCTTATATTTCTTTGATTTCTTCGCTTTCTATTTTTGCATTGGCGTTATAATAGCATAACATATTGACGCCCTTCAGGGCGTGTTGAATAATATTTATACACTACTTGTATGGTTACAAATTATGCTACTTCGCTTAACAAAAATTGGTGTTTTGTTTAATTTGACATGAAGCCAAAAAGGATATTTTCACTGCACAAATTGTTAGCACAACCATTTGAATAGGGTGATATGATATAAGTAATATATATCTCAAAAATACTACCAACCAACCAACCGCAAATCGACGAATTATTAAATTATTTTAGTTGTTTTTTTTTTGAGTTGGTTTTTGAGGGTGTTATACCCCTTTTGAAAAATGTTTATAGTTTGGCTTCATATATTAGCTCCAAATTTCACTCGGCGACATTAAATACTAACATGATTAACGGTATATCCCTCTAACTGTTCCATTTGCAGTCGGCATGGCGGGGTTTTGCCGAGATTGCCAAGAAAGAGTGTCTCCATTTCTGCCTTGTTGGGAAAGCTATGCATGTACTTTCTACCAAAAGGCACTCCGCATACTGTTTGGTAATTTTAGGACCGAAAACCAAGAGCTTTACTCTTCGAAAAACTCTCTGCGACACTGTCCGGAAACTTTCCGCGCTCGATTTAGCTTCAGTTCGACTTGCAATTTCCTATTCAAAGTTAATTACGCCTACTTTTTCAAATACTTTAAGAGCACCAAAAGCTTGAGGTACGCATATTGGTCAGTACTAAAGGGAATGCCCACCAAATGCTTCAATCCAATATACTTTTCGACCTTGTACATCAGACTATTCAACATTAAGATTGTCAGACTAATTAACCAGAAGCTTTTTGATTGAGGATAATCACCTTTTCTTCATAGTTATTCTACAAAGCGCAAGAATATCGCCAAATACGAGACATGCATTTGAGAGACTTTTGGCATCTTCTCGCTCATGATATTCTGTAAATGGGACTTAAATTCGGGAAAAGTGGCTTGAGGTAACCAACCTCATTGGCTCCTCAGTCACCACCCCTGATTTCATGTACCAATTTGGTCTGGCCGCTTTTCTTTGATTCCGATCTTGCGTCAAAATCCACTACTAGGTATTTCTATTTCAGTTGGCCTTCTGAACCATGCCTATTATCTCCGTCGAAGTAGGAGGAATGCACTGACCAACTACTGAGCTTAAATATATCAGTTTGTTAGTAACTGTTATAACAGGACACTGCCTAATTGGCAAGCATGCCTATCGACTACATGACTTCTGTAGAAGTTGTCAAGATGAAGAAGAGGAGGAAACGCTTCAGTACCAGTTGTGCCAGTGCCCTGCTCTATCTAGATGAAGGCTCTCCACGCTGGGTAGACAATTCTTCGATAACTTGCAGGACTTTTGATGCGTTGAAATCAAAGATCTTCTAAAATTCCTGCGAAGTTCAAAATGGTTTTAGAAGTAATTGGGAGCTACTGACCCCACATGCGGGATAACAATGGGCCCGGAGCCTAAGTGTGTCTTGCAGACGATTGCGACAATCTAACCTAACCTAGGGAGAATGTATACTAATTAATCCTGTGGCCGGTATGGTTCTTCGATATCCTTATCTCCAGTAGAAGGCTCCCACGCGAAGAGTTTGATCGCGCTGCGGTCGTGTTCTATGCCGATGCTGAGTCTTTTTTAATCATTGTAATCCGACTTTCTTCTTTCTGCTTTCTGCTTGCACATACCCCTGGTTGGAAAAGAAGGTAGTTTTACAACAGATGAGTGGCCACCTGTCCTGCTGCACTTTCCCGCTGTCATTTCGTGTCCAGAGTCAGAGGCAAAAAGATGTTCAATACTCGCCAACCTTTGCTGTCTTTTATTCAGCTGTTAGGTACTCTCCTGGTTTGCACCGCTGTTGATTTCATCTCTGATATCAGAGTCCCACTTAAAAAAAAACGAGAAAGACCATCTAGCATCTCCCTGTCGTCCACATCCTTCATTGTTCCATGTTGCATCCTGCTTTGTTGATACTTCGACCCTCACATTAATCAAGATTTGGTTCTCATTGAATAAGTCAATGTAACGTATCATCCACCAGAAGCTTTCTTCCACCGAGGCCGTGGGTGGGGTGGACGGCGCCCATCAGATGTCCAGGTCTTCGTCGAGGTTATTTAAACAGCGGATAAGGTCTGATTAGCGATTCGACTAAGCCGTCATAACAAGTCGAGGTAGCTAAGCTAAGCTCTTGGTTTAAATTTCTAATAATGCTTAATCTGAACTATGAATTCGTCTATTTTTATTTTATTTTATGAAAATAAAAATCAATATTACCTACATATTGAAATCTTACCCGTTTCGTTCTAAGCGATAATCCATTTACTTACCCATAGAATACTTCTAACTGAAAGTTATAGGCCTACACTGGGAGGCTGAAAAAAAAATCCGTTTGTATGAATATGCAAACTATTTGCAATTAATACAAAAACCAACGATCATACACTTAACCCTATCACTTAATAATAAATAGCCCACAATTTGATTACAAAATCATTTCCCAACATTTATTGCTCGCCGACCCTGTAGTGATTGCTGCTGAAGGCTCAAGCGCACAGCAATCGAAGCAAAACGATTTTCCCTGTTCTGTGCGGTTGCTACTCATTGCAGCGCATTTGGGTGTGAGTGCAAAAGCTAAAAACTTTGCATTGCGTTTCGGAGAGGAGGAGGAGTTTGCAAACCAACAGCATTAAAAAAGACATCAGTGGGTCCAGATCTTCGTGGCTCCATTAGAGCTACAGCAAACAAGTGTACGCACAAAATTTACAATTTACTATCGGCCATTCCCACCACTACACCTCTTCCAACGCACAGCGCAAGGTGGCGCGCAATTTCCGCGATGAAGCATTTCGCTGATAGAAGAAAGAAAACACACTTTGTTTTTGTATGTAGCTGTTGCATATAACGACTGCGAGGCAGGCAGCGCGCATAGAATTTCGCCGCGATTTGTAGCGCTACACAAACGAGCTTTAATAAATAGTTGGTGGGTTTTGTTTTTTATGCGGATGGTTGTTGCTTTCAAAGTAGGCACATTTCGCGTTGCATTATTCCTTTTTGGACTTTATTTATGTGTGTATGAGTGTGCGTATATAACTATGTAGTATCTAATGCGTTGGCACAAGCTGGTTGTCAGGTGGCGTACCAAGGCCGTGCGCCAGAGTGCAACGATTGGGTTGGGTGGTAACAACGATTCGGCTGGCTTGCCTACCAACACAATGCCTTTCCATTGCCTGCACAACTCCCATCCTATTTATTGTATGTTGGTATGTATGTAAGTATTTGTGTAAATTGGAAATGTATATATGTATGTATTCGTGCAGGTTTGCCAACAGGGGCCAAGTGCATTGCTTTCGCTTTGCTTCTGGGCGCCTGTTCCTGTAGCAGCGTTTCGCGTTCGTGTGTGACGTTAGCGCGACAGCAGTCGCGGCAGCTTTTGACAGCCGAATGACATGCAAAACGCTATTGAAGCGAAACATCGCGCAACATGTCGGCAGTTACCTACAAAATTTATGTACCTACATCGGTTGATACCCTGCTCCGCCCCTTTGGCGGTAGTTAGTAAAGATGGCGCTGTTAGGTAAACGTAAATATATATACGTATCTGCATTAGGGTGGATCAGAAACAGAAAATGTTGCGTTTCGAAATTCCAATAACGGGCTATGGTTGCCTTTGGACATCAATGGAATACCACTAATTAATTTTTTTTTTTTAAACTCGTAATACTTTCTGTCGGCCCTTTTTCGCTGAAATTTTGAGATTATTGTAAATTCTAATAAGTAATTTGTCAAATTCAGTTTTAGAAAATTTCTGGATATGCAGGCCATTAAATTTTGATATAGTTAAGCGCAAAATGATTGATTAAAAAGATCATTATATATACATACTTTTTTATCAGAACAATTCGGGCCCTAACCGCCAAACTAACGTAAGCGACATATTTTTCAAAATTTTATTTTTGATGCAGAAATGCATCTTGTTGCTCTAGGAATATTTCTGCTTAAAAAAGAAAATTTTGAAAAAAATGTCGCTTACGTTATTTTGGCGGTTAGGGCTCGAATTATTATATGTATTTGATTTTTTTTTTTATAAAAAAACAATCGTTATTCGACAGATTAGACTCGGCAGATGACTACTCCGGAAATTAAATACTCCAACACTGTAGCCAATACCCTGTTCTTAAGAGAGTGATGAAACCATTTTGATGAAATGCCTCTCCCCAGCTAAATAACTGGGATGGGCTCAAGGCTGTGGAGCAAAGAATACCGCGCACAGGGGCAACAGGCTTCACTGTTTATAGTGCTTATTACGAATGAGAGAGCCAATTACGAATGGAGGAGCGAATTACGTGCCGTGCATAGTATAATACGCTATGCGAAGAGGGCCTCTTTTAAAGAATACTGCAGCCAGATTGAAGCCTTGAGTCAAACGGATAAGTTGGTAAAAGTTCTGAAGAAGAAAGACCAAAACGCAAAGCTGCGTTCACTCTAGAGGTCTGATGCGTCTTTAACGGAGGCTAGGATTGAGAAAGTCACTTTCCTGGAAATCAGTATGCGAGAATTTTTGCTAGATTTCTTCTATAAATAATTTTGATAAATTACGTTATTTGTCTAGAATTTACGAAAATCTCAAAACCTCAATCAACAAATTTAAACAAACATTTTTGGGGTAACCTATTGACGTCCAAAGGGTACGAGTCCCGCTATTGGAATTTCGAAACCCAAAATTTTGTTTTCCCGCTACACACTAATGTGCATACATATGTATGTTTATGCACATTTGTTTATATAATTGTTGTGGGCCATTTTGTAATAAAACTAATAGAAAGCTATTGGGGCACATAGCAGAATGTTGACATTATTATGAGAATGGGTTTGACAGTATTTATGTATTGCTTACAATTTATTATTACAAAGATTATGTAGTTAGTCAGTCAATTAAATAATTGAATGTAGCAACGTACAGGACACTGTGAGGCATTTTGTATAATGAAATAAAGTTTCTAACACTGAATGCTCAAGATATTGTCGACCAACCTAGTAAATGCTAGAAAGGTCTCGGTAGACCGTACAATCATAAAATAACCCAGCGCCTGTCTAAGGGCCCGTACCGCTCCCTAGTAAATACTGCGTTATATGTACACACTCCACGGAATTATGGCTCTCAAAGAAGGCCAAATGAGACCAGAAAATGGTCTTGGTCGCACAAATACAGTTGCAGATCCGCAGACTTTCGTACATCTGCCCATTAAAATTGCAACTTGGTGCCGATTGCATAAACGCCAGCGCTCGCTCTGTTATCCACCATTGAGAAGGGAGACTATTTGTCTGTGGAACCAGAAATGGCTGGCGGCCTAAAACCTTAACTGCTTCCGTCCCGGTAAAAATTCTGTCAGTTTACGTTCCTAGCCGTCCCCGTTAAGTTGGTACTCCAGCTTTGCGGTGGATCGAGCACTGAGCGCATGCCGGCTATTAGGCAACAAAGATCGCAACTGTGGGAAATGACCCTGGAGACAACGAACAGCACATTGTCTTAGCCATGGTGGATTCGAACAAAGAAAACGGCGCCTTGTTCAAGGAGGAGTTGAAATGAGCCAACTCAAAGAGTGACGGATAGAGTGGATGTTGAGGACTTGTGTCTCTCTATAAAGAGGCAGACTACGTGGTTTGAGAGATCTTATGGGGCACTAAGCTAGAGGTCGTAGCCGTTTGCGGACTCTGCATGACTTACGATTATGCAGATGTGGTAAATGAACTTTACCATTGGCCACAGTGCCTACCCACCTTTTTTGCACCAATAAATATTTTTTTTTATACATACATGCAAATGTACTCGTCTCCCTTCTCACTGAGCTATTCAGGCGGGAAGAGTAATTTTTTTACCAAATTGAATATTTTTTTTTTTTAAATACTTGGAACGGATTTTAGAAAAAATTGTCTAATCCCGAATTAAAAAAAAAAAATAGATTTGTACCAGCAAATGGTGAAAGTCGAAAAACTAAAGAAACTATCAAACTAGAAGTAATATTTTTCCTGGTGACTAAATTCAGATTTTAAATCTGGCGCGAAATATTAAACAAAAAAAAATTATTCAGTTCGGTTTAAAATACATTCCTCAGCGTTTTTTTTTTGATGAAAATCAGTTTTTTGATGAAATCAGTTTTTTCAATGTGCGTCGGTGAGATGTAGGAAGGAAGAGACCCCGACGATTCGGATGCTAAGGGTATTAAGGATGCGCCCTCGTTTGGGAAAGGGGAGTGGAGTGCCGCCTCCGTACAGCAATGGTTTAATGTGAAGCTTTTTCAAGGCAGAAATACGCTCGGAAGTTTGTCATTGCCTTCCGAGGGGCGACCGCTTTTAGAAAAAAAAAGTTTCGAATTCAGATGTTTCTGGGACCAGGGATCGAACCCAGCTCTTAAGGAGTTGTAGTACGCACCTCTAACTACTCGGCCACAGCGGCCGTCTATGTACACTTAAATACAGTATTCATTGTGTATCTATGAACTACATATTAACTATGTATATATATATGTTGTTATACATAAATATGTATATGTATCTCTTTAATATATATTTAATACCCATTTGTATGCTGGCTGTTCTTTCCATGCATTGCACGTATATGTATGTATATGTATGTAGGTATATGTGTAAATATTTATCTCATTTGCCCCTTACAAGATTTATTGTTATTTCTTTAGTGCGCAAAAAAAACGATTTCTTTTCATCTTATAAAACTACTTCATTGTTTTCTTCTTTATTTTCCTTATTACATACGAAATTACATTTTTATACCACTTTTAACGTAGCCTTTTCTGTAGCTGTTTTTCGCAATCTCTTACCCGCATTCTCATATCAATTTGAGCCGCAGAAAGTCCCGACACAGCAGAACGCACAACGCAGAACACTCGCACACACACACCACATACGCATTCGTTCAGCTAGCTCCTCCACGGTACACTCTATTCCCACTACACACGCTTTCTGTACTTTTCTCTCTATGCATTTATTTCTTGGCTTGTGTGCTTCTTTGTTATACACTTACTTATACTTATACTTATACTTATACTTATACTTATTGCCATTGTTGGCCGCCTTTACGGCTCTTCCTTTTTTTCCGCTGCCACTGCTACATACATACATGCGTGTATTGTTGTTGTCGTTGTTTTGGCTGCCATTGTTGCTGTTAATGTCGGTGTCATTGTTAGCGAAGGATAAGATGTACTATACGAAAAAAAAAGTTGCGCTTTTTCGCTTTTATTGTTATGGCTTTTGCATTGCTACGTCTCCTTCTTTTCTGCTGCCTGCTGCGAGTAGGTACTTTTCGCCTTTTCGTATTACTTTGTATGCAGTCGTCGTTTTCTTTCTCATTTTCATTTCTTCATTTCATTTGTTCGAGCGCGTAATATATTTTGTAGTCACCAGAAATTGGGTGGGTGTGGGCTTAAGGTGGGTATGGGGATGGGGGGGGGATAAAGAGTGTGGTGGGTCGTTGCAAGTATTTATTCAACTTACGATGGAGCGTTTGTTTGGCGTCGCTTTGCCGTCTCGACGAACAGCTTGAGGGATTAAAATGTGCTGGTGGAGTATGTGGCTGCGGCAGAAGAGGCAATGAAGTTAGCAGCGAAGCCCACAAAGGGCGAGAGTAAGGACTGAAGACATTTATAGACTTTTATTTTTATACCTTTACTTCAAGTAAGGTGGTACGTTGTAGGAAGGGATGTTTGCATGTCTGCCATAAGAAGGTTTATAAATAAGTAACTAAATCACTGAAAATTATAGCACGGTCAGAAGAGCAGCTTTTACTTACAGAAAATCAGTTGCTCAATGTGTCAGCAGGACTCTGATGTAAGTGGCGCCCTAAGTAGATACGTTTTTTTATATACATACATGAAATAAAAAATAGTTTTATAAACATTTTTAATAGTTTAAAGCAAACATATATGTATTAGGGTCCTT
This sequence comes from Rhagoletis zephyria, assembly GCF_001687245.7. Classification (NCBI taxonomy): domain Eukaryota; kingdom Metazoa; phylum Arthropoda; class Insecta; order Diptera; family Tephritidae; genus Rhagoletis; species Rhagoletis zephyria. The sequence goes on along the minus strand of NW_016164039.1, from coordinate 2,904 downwards.
GTGAAGACTTTGCAAAGCTGCCAAATATTTTGCAATGTCTACCAATTCAAGGATAAACGGCTCTTCAAGTATTCCCAGATGTTGATACTTTTTCATGCCAGAGATCTCTACGATCAAAGGTTTGCCATTGCCTGCTTAGGGGCGACCGCTATAAGAAAAAGTTTATTCTCTGATAATCGCTCGCTCCAGATATAAAAACGTCCACGAAGGTCGTACAATACGTTTTAGGTGCACTTATAACAAAACTCAAGAACTAGAATTGTCATCAATCCAGCGGTAAGGCTGGAAAACCGAATCATTTAACCAACCAATCAGGATAATTAGCTGATGCTGCCTTGCACACGCTCATGAAATCGATAAAGGCAGTCTTTTTACATACATACATAAATACTTCACTCTGAGTGCCTATATCGACATCGACTAGACTTTTAACAATGTCCTTCCAAGGCATTCGTCTTATCCCTGGATACGCTTGGGAAGGAAACCGACCTAGTTAAGCTTATATACGACTTGGATTTACAGGAGAAGAAGACAGGTAGGTGCGCTCTCATCGCTTCTTTGAGTTGTGGGCGTAAACGACCTAGTAGAATAGCTATTGGGCAGAGGCTGCTGGGTTATTGCCTACGCGGACGACGTAGTAAATTTCGGGATATCGCCTAGACCTTGTGACCTTTGACTCATGGAAAGCCCACAGTTTTCAATTTTGTCAGTCAGTTCGATTCCTGGAATACTTAAGTATCCACATTCCATTCCACCCGAATGTTGTACGGTACGCCAGCTTAAAAATTTGATTTCCCAACGAACTTCAGCCAATTTATTCTATTGAAAATTCATTGTAATTTCTTCCAAACCAGAAACGGATCTGAACTTACGCTACCCTCAAGATAGTAATCGTAATTCTCAAAAGCTTTGACTTCCTACCGAAATAAGAGGATCGGAATGCCACAAGGCTGGCTCCAAACGGATCCTTCTTCACGCACATCCCTCCAAGCGGTGTATGGGAGAATGACAGTCTTTGTAGCAATCGAGGCTGGACGAGAGAGTTGTCTACTATCAGAAATTCTCGATGGATGTTATGTTCAGACCGCCGGATCTCTGCAGCATCTTTCAGGCATAGGTGAACGCTATAAAAGAGGCAACCGATTGGCTTTGCTAAAATTTTTTGCTGACTAGAAGGTTAAATATCTACAGTGATGGGCAGGCGGCAATCAGGGCGCTGGGATCGCTGATGGTACGATCGAAACTGGTAGGGGAATGCCTGCCTCTCTCTCAACCGACTCGGAATACTTCCAAATCGAGCTGATTTGGGTACCAGGACACAGAATATCACTGGAAATTGCAGGTCTAACGAATTGGGTAGGCAGAGCCTCCTTCAGGCCATCACCTCGGACAGGGAGGGCATAGGCGTACCTTGGGGAAACTGCGGCCTACTCTTGGACAGATAGGCTCGCAGTCGGCGCAGTGAGCGCTGGATGAAAACCCCGACTTTCAAAGTTTCAAGGTCTTTCTGGGCGGTTGTTGACTGCGGGCGGTCAAGGGAGCTTCTGTCGCTGACTAAGCACCAGCGCTCGCTTTTAACAGGTTTACTTACCGGACATTCTGCTTTAGAAACCCACGCGGTTTGACCTTATATCGCCACGGTTCTCTAACGCCGCAGCCGTTTGGAAGACGAGGTGAAATCATCTCAGCACTTCCTTCTCAGCTGGCCGGTTTTCGCCAGCCTACGGTTTAAACACCTTGGTGTGCATTTCATCAGCACTCCCGAAAAGCTCTCCGTAGTGGACATCAGCTGCCTGCGGAACTTAGTTTTGGGCACCCATCGCTTCTCTTAGCTTAACACACAGAACCTGTAACTACGGTTCTAATTAAATCGCGAAATACGGTAACACAATGGACTGTTATTAATATCTAAGTGGGGCCCCCTACCGTCGGCTGTCACACTGAAAAGTGAAGGAAAAGTTGAAGATAAAGACGGAAACGAAAACAATAGTAACTGAAAGTGTAAGAAAATTTATTAAAATTTTTCGTTATGGAAATATATAAAGTTACCGAAATTTATCGAATCTTCAAAGTTTATAGTTATCGAAATTTATCGAGTTATCCATGTTTATTGAGTTATCGAAACTCATCGAATTAACACACACAGAAACTTACTTGTCGAACTTATCGAAATTGGTCATGTTAATGAAATTTATCAAGTTATCGATACATATTTACTAAATTTTTATTATTTATAGAGTTAACGAAGTTTATCGAGTTATGTTATCGTAATGCATCCAGTTCTTTCAACTTATCGAGTTGTCGATATTTATTGATTTACTTAAGTTTATCGATTTATCGAATTGAAGTTTTTGGAATTTTCAAAAAATATTAAGTTATCGAAATTTCAACGTTATATGTGCTTATCGAGTTATCACCGCTTATCGAATTTTATCGTGTTACCGAATTATCAAAATCTATAGAGGTAATCATAGTTTATCGAATTATCGATTTATATCGAGATGCATAAATTTTTGAGTTATCGAAATTTATTGAGCCTTTGAAATGCGCAGTTATCGATATTTATCGTAATTCGTCGAGTTACCGAATTTTGTTGTGTTATCGGATTTTAGTGCTTTTGAAATGCATCGCATTATGTATATGTAACAAATTATTGGAATTTATGAACAAACAGTATCGGGTCAGTTCCAACACCTGCCAAAGTCTTCGAAAGAGCTTGAAAGATAAAAAAAAAATTAGGTCACATTTTAGTTGCAAATCAGGAGGAGAAGACGACGTGTTAATTTAGAAAACCTTTGCCAAGGCTCTTAGAAACTAGAAAAACGGTCGATTTTCGACAGTAACTGGCTGCTTTAATCGTTCAGAAAGAATTTTACTAATTTCGCAAAATTGTACTTTAAAGTT
>NW_016164038.1:394-33592 GCF_001687245.7 Rhagoletis zephyria | reverse complement strand
GCGAAACCGCTTTATGCGTCAACTACCACAGGATCAGTCTTCTAAGCACCAGCTGTAAGGCCATATCGAGCTTATCACTTTAGACTTGGCAAATCTACCATATACCAGTTATAAGATATGTATTTTTAAGCCGAATCTTGAAAAATATTCATAAGAAAAAAAGGCGCAGTACCAGATGTCCACGAAACTTTACAAGTAAACGTCTGTGCACGGCTCAGCAAAGTATTTGGCGACTCAGTTACAAACCTTAATAGGATAGGTTATGAATAAGCTATAATTTTCAATTTAATTTATTCATTTTGTCGAGACCAGCACACGACAATTTCATAACCACTTCGGGAATAGTTCAGAACATTTCAGGATAATTTCGCTACTGGATTCGAACTACTGTAAAATTATACCGAACTAGTCCTACAATTGCCCTGAAGTAGTCCTGAATTGTTTCTGAAAAAGTCGTGTGAACTATTCCCGAAATTACCTCGAACAAAACTCCGGAATGGTCCTGAAATAGCCCCGATCAGGCCGCGAAATGGTCGAAAAAGTCGTGAAATTTTCCCGAAATGATTTCGAGCATGTCTTGACACCGTTCCGAAGTGATCCTGAAATAGCCCCGAATTAGTGCAGATATGTATGTTTATTTGTACACACAGAAAGCAGCTACAAATTTTCTGCTGGGTTGACGCAAATTTTAGGCATACCGAGAGCTAAGATGTTTACACAAATATATTACTCACCACCTGTTTGTCATTTTCAAAGGAAAAGAGTTGCCTATGTGTGAATTTCGTAGCCCCGCAAAATTAAGACGGCTGTGTGAAAAGCATTGAGGAGCAATTCCTCCAGGTCTGTGAGAACTGAAAACCCCTCTCAGAGCCTTCGATACTATGTAAATATCTGGAGAAGATAACAAGAGCTGCAAGACATCGATCAAGTACAATTTTTTGTAAGAGCGTACAAATTGCGACATATGCCGATGATATCGTTAGTTAGCTGCATGTCGAAGCGAAACGAGTGGGAGTATAAGTAAACATGGAAAAAACTAAGTATCTCTTGTAATAAAGCAGACCACCAACACAGAGGACTTCGTTTATTTAGCAACCAACACACAATAGCAACACATCATCGTTGAAATCCTACGCGAAATCACTCTTGCGCCAACAAATGCTTCTTTGGACTTAGTAGGCTATTCAGATGCAAGTCCAAAAGTCGTTTTTCATGCACATGCTGGTACATACTTACATACTATAGGGGTATTCTCTGAGTCTTGCAAAGCCCTTGCATGGTGCACAGATTGCACGGATTGCACGGTAAAAACCGGTTTTCGTATGGGACAGCTTTGAATACCCCTTATATGGTGCAGAGGAATGGACAGTGCAGCTTGCGATGAAGCGGGTGTTAGAGTGTTCAAAAGAAAAGAAGTGCGGAAAATTTATGGTCCCTGGCGAGTTTGCGACGGCGATGGAAACCGGTTCTCCTATTGCTTGGTCATGTCATTCTAATGGACGCACGCTCTCCAACCCAGAGTGTTGATGATCTAAATTCAACAAGTTAGACGTTGGAAAGCCCTAATAAGAGTTGAAAAATAGCCGGTTTTTCCAGACCTGACGGACCGGCACTCACACTTTTTCTACTAATAATCTTTAGTATCTACATTTCAAAGTAAATTTTTTGTTAAAATTCCACGGCACTTATAGAACTGATAACAGTGGAAAAAGAAACAATTGCTTTAATGAGTTCAGCGCCAAAGGCAACTAAATTGATTAGTCGGTACTGCGCCGATTCCAGTATTTTTTGGGAGCGGGGTGAGTAAATGATGTGAAATTTTGTATCTGTGGCTTTTATTTTTCTCTCTCTAAGCCCAATCGGGTTTTTTATCAACTGTCACTATGACCATTTTCAACCTGCCTCCATATAGTCGAAACATTGTGCACCGTCAGTATTACTCTTAGAAGCCTAGCGTTTTGACTGGAGAGCCTTGGTAAAATCCATCTTCCTCGCTCATAGATCCTTGTGAAGACAAGAATCGCAGGGGAGATTTTACCTTAATGCTATCTCAGCTCTCTTTCTAGCAAAATCGTCCGCTCTCTTATCTCCCGGAATACCACTGTCCCGCGAACCAGTAAAGATTAATTATGTGTTGCGCCGAGCTTGTAAGTATATGCAGCCTGAACACACATAGAGTTAGCCGTAGCTGTACCGAAGGCTTTGCTGGCAGCTTGACTATCAATAACGAAGGCAACCTGTTAAGGACGGTATGAAACACGATGCTTGAAGGAAGCCTACTAAGTTGAGTTCTCTGCAGCTTTTACCTAAACTTCAGTTAGTTTCTTAGCTGTGAGCTGATATACATTCTGTATTTTAAGAGATGTTTGCTTTTCTTCATATTTTATAAACTTGGGCAGCGGTATAAGATATGCAGAGTGGTTGGAAGATAGACCATATAGAGATTCTGTATTAAGTTGATATTGCGTAATGCCCTTCGGAAAGCGAAAGTCTATGAGATCAGGTATTTTTTGAGGATCAAACGGCCAGGAGATTGGCTGAGCTATGGACAAAATATCAATTTCTCTATTCCGTATTACTTAATATAAATTCATACTAGACTAAAATATCTCCGAGAAATTTAAAATTAATATCGGAAGGAAATATGTACCTCTTTCATAATACAAAATTTCCTTAAAATATGTTTGAATTATTCAAGTTTTAAATGAAGAATGCATTAAAAATATGTCGATGCAATATTGCAATTTTTTTTTTTTAACTCGTGGTCACCAGCTTCTTAAAGAGTCCCCGATTTTTTATATTTTCGTAATTTAGCTACAAAAATGCGAAATCACATTCAGTTAACAAAAAATACTTAGCAATTTTTCTCCCCTACAGCACATTGATGAAGACCGATACCAACTCAATTGGCCACTCACCTACTAACTAACTTACTCTCACGCCCACTTGACGTTGCACACTCAAGTTTCATTTTCTTTACAGTGCGGCTTCTTCGTTTTTCCTATCTGCGACAAGCACGAAAAACAATGCAACCACATAACAATAATATGCCAACAACAATGATAATAATACACAAGAGCAAAGACAAAAATGCATAAAACAAATAGAAAAGCAAAACAATTGCACCTGATATTACAAGTATTATTATCTTTTGCAACATCCTTAAATTTAGATTGAAATCCGTGTCGGCAACCCGACAGCCTTTGGCAAATTTGTTTGCCATTCGCTCTCCCCATCGCACTTATGTAATTCTGTAGTAGAAAAAGAAGAAGACAAATAACACAAAAGAAGAGAAAAAACAGAAAAGAATGCATTTAAGCGCAACGCATAAATCCACAGACACTCGCAACACAACAGACAAACAAAGCACTCAAACTCATTGCTGGAGCCCTTACTTAAGACGAATATAGAATACGATGAGTTGCAGCGCAAAGGCGGATAAGCGCAGTGGTGCAACGGCACAACGGTGAAGTTGTGTAGAAAATATCCTGAGCAAGGAATAACTGTTAACACAAAAAGGGTCGGTGGCGCTGTTAGTGATACTCAACACGCTTTTTTATGAACTGGGGATTTACTCGTTCCACTACTTATGTATGTACAGAAATATATGAAACTCCTTATAAAACAAAGTAAGAAGTGCCATAATTGAAAGAGACTTGAAGTTGCTTTTTGAGTTGTCTCTGCCAATGCTGTTTCAACAGTGCGGACCAACTGTTGGCGGGAGTAACGCCGTTTTGAGGGTGCGCTGTGCTATACTTAGGGGATGTGGGTGCGTTCTAAGTGGACTTCTCATATTTCATCTTAGCCACTTACTTAGAAACATACTTATAAATGTCGTGCATTTTTTTTATATTTTTGTTTTTGCATTTTGATTTGTATTATGTTTGATTGCATTGGTGCTGGTCGGTTGCTACTGAATTCAACCTGGTTTATGCCCCTAGCCCTTAGCTGCTAGAGTTCTCGCTGCACTTTTTTTTGCGTTTGTTTTATTTACTGAAATAAGCAATTGCTGCAAATCAATGATCTCTTAGATTAGATTGATACAAGTTGTCGAACTTTTTAGTTGAATAATAAAAGCCACAATCTGGCAAAAGCTGGGCAGTTCAAGAGGAAAGGAAGTGTTGACATGATTCCACCCCGCCGTGCTTCATTCAGCTGCGACAAATGGAGTCCTGTAAGATATTGAATTTCATTGCGTGATTTCCGATAGGACAGTGGCCAGTCAGTGAACCTACAGGAATCGAGAGATTGGGCTTCGCGAGCCTAAGGAAATACCTAGACCGTCTCCGGCCAGATTGACCACGCAGCAGCGCAAACTCTGGAGCGTTCACTGTGATGACCCGAGGTCCATCTTTCCAAGAGGAGTCCACATGTTGTGAAGTGAGCTCCCACTCTCTATTTTCTTGGCGATATTGCCTCAAGGATGCCTCCCTATAAGTTTAGTACGGTAATAATCCGACGCCATCGAAAGCGTTGCTCTAAAGGCTTCGAGTACACCGTAAAAGAGCTCTAGCCTCTTATTGCCGCCTGACTGTCTATGTAGAAGTTAACATTCCTTACCACCAGCGTGACCGACAGCAACCAATCGACTGCATCCTTAATAGCAGCAACCTCCGCCGCTGCAGTAGCGTGACACCAAACTTCTCGTCCCACAAAAGGGTTAGCCAGAACACGGTGGATACACTCGGATCCAGATACGCGAATCGCTTGAATCTCTTTGTTTGTTCTTTTTCGGAACAATTTCTTTATAGTTGATTCCAAATAAGTTACGAAGGCGATTCTGTTCTTTGTTCAGCAGTGGTTACTCGGACAAATTTGTTACACTTTAAAGCCGCTACATCTCTCATTAATAGTTAGAGGTTAGCGATGCGGATGCTTTAAAACTTTATATTGATTTGTATCGTTATACTAATCACCAAAACTTTGTCTTATCCACTTAATTATCTCCTTTTTCTATACTGCTGCTACGTTAAAAATAAATAATGTCTAATCTTTAAATTTTATAAAAAGTAACCGCTGAAAACGCTTAAAATAAACTAATCAAAACTATGTAATGCCTTTGAGCCCATTATCCGCTTCCTGAGCAAAATACATTTGCCATTTAACAAAGTCATTCCATTTCCTACCATTCACATTTGAGTTTTGTAACTCAACGCCACTGATACTATCGACACCAAGTTTAACGACTAAACTTTCCAATGCAACTTTTGTATTGGGGCGGGTCATAGCAAGAAAACAAAAAAAAACTTACTTAGTATGTATGATGATAACATATCGACGACTTGGAATATGAAATATCGACCTACATATCTCAGCAGCCGGTTCGAAAAGGCCCTATCTCCAAAAATGGCTCAAGAACGTCCCACTTCAGTATTGTTTCGGAAACGAATCTCAAATGAAAATGTATGGAATATATGTTGATATTCTTATTGTTTGAATCCTGAATGAGGACGTTCATCAGTTAAATTCTGAAATAGGGAGTTTTTCAACCGAATTCTGAAATAGGGTGTTCTTAAAAAATTTTCTGAGATAGGGCATTTTTGAAACGTCTGCCAAGATAGGTCAAGCCATCGATATGTCATTTCTTATGTAAACATGATTGGGTTGGGATATGGGTTGGTTTAATCGCTTGTAGAAAAATCGGCACAACTTCTCTAGACTAAGTTTTCGAAAGAGCGCCTTGCTTTTTCGGATAATGCTCAATAGTTACGTAGCATTTTTTATTGCTAAATATTTTCCCTCGAAACTAATACTTTAAGTATGACGGCCTACTGCCTAAGGCCTATAAGACTTACTAAGACTCAGCTCCGCGAAATACATGGCCAAACCTACGTCTTATCCATTTTCGACGCATTCACCGAGTGCCCTCCTCATGCCCCCACGCCAGACTTCTACCACGATGATGGCTCCGAAATTTGTCTCAAAGTAATTGTTTTGAGAATACGTAGTCAATCCTCCTGAGAGCGTTGACGCTACACTAGTGTGACCATAGAATCTGCATATAAACCGTCTCATAGCTTTAAGACTGGCAGCAGTTTTGAACGCTATATTCGAGGCCAACAGGTCTGCCGGCGAAAGTTGCTGCCATCGGTGGAGATATTTATATTCTCTTTGTTCTTTTAAGAAAATTTTACATCTACATTTCTATGCATCGAATCGGCCTGACAATTGCCGCGAAGATCTAGTGGTACAGGAAAGGTGATGAGCCCCAGATGCAGCTTAGCATCCTATTGCATACATATTGTGCTAACGAGGTTTACTTCACCTTCTCCTACAGTTGGATTTCAAGTATAATTCCGAGCTACTTGGTGATTTGCTTCAGCCGGAGGGCCGCCATCTAGCTTCGGATTTGGATACAAATTGCATAGTTCTTGGCATATGAGTGAGCTGAGCGTGGAGAGACACTTTCCGCTTGCTATCGCGGAGATCTCATCTGCACAAGCAGCAAGCTCAGCTGCCTTATATTTTCTCTAATATCTTGCTGACCAACAGGTGGCGCTAGTGTACCTCCCTAAGGCAAGCCGCTGTTAATCTGTTTAATGGTCTCATGCATACCAAACTGCGGTGAGACACTACTGCAGCTCAGTCCATGTTGTCGTCGCTCTGTCTAAAATAATTTGCTTTGAAATATTGTGGAAGACCTCGGCTATATCAAGGAAAACCCCCAATGAAAATTATCCATTCTCAAGGGTCAACTCTATTCGTTGAATAACATCATCTAGGGCAATGTTTATCTTTCTTTCGTGTAAGCATATTGTGTATTTGAAACGCAGTTTTTCTCTATTTTTTGTGTTATGAGCGAGTATGTACATATGTATGTATCGATTGTGCTCCCCAGGTTTTTCAAACAAATAATGACAGATTAATAGGTCTTCGAGGTGTACATATGTATACGCAGTTCCTGGAACGGCAAACAGTCTCCAGATCATTAAAACGGCTAAAGTATTCTTAACTGCTTCGAACTGCTAAGGGGTATCCCATTAAAGTCGCAATAAAAAAATATATATAAGTTATAACTACGGTTTAAGAAACGAAAAAACCTTTACAAATAAATTTTACTTTTACGGAATCTTGGTTTATTATGTATTCTGAAGAAACTCTCAGAAGAAGAAAATGATCAGCTACTCAAAGGCTCATTAATCGTATTGACGCAGTATCGCATACCAACAGGTAGAATGAAATCGTCTAGTTTCAATATTCGGCCATATTCGTCAAAAAAACAGAAAATTTTTAATACTCATATAGTGACTCATACAAGTGTTCACATGTTTTTTTTTTATATTCGCAACATTTTTCAAGTTAAATTTTTTCGTTATTTTTCTTTAAAAATATTCTCCAAGTTTTAGCCAAATCCATATAAATCCATGAAATGTTCATCAAAATTTCGATCTTATTTACCTGATTCTTTACAAAATGTTATTTTATATAGTTTTACAGCCCACACAGTTTTAGTCTCCTGAAGTGCTAGTTTCATTCGGCTAAAAAGTCGCGATGATTGTATTTTTTTTATGGAATATATGAAAAAAAGTGCAAAAGTCCGTCAGAAAAAAATATGTATATTAAAAATCAACGCGATTTTTTAGACGCTTAAAACTAGCACTTCATGAGACTTAAATTGCATGGGCCATAAAACTGCATACACAAAAATTTCGTAAATATTCACATTAAAAGGTTCGAAATTTTAATGAAAAATTTATGAATTTTTCCTCCATTTTGTATAAAGTTAGTAACTCTGATTTATACCAAAATGTGAAAATGGTTTTGCAGCACACTCTAATGTGCTACATGTATATCCAATAGAAGCGGCAATGCCAGTTTTAATTCCACTTTTACAAACAAAAGCACTAAGTAGCCGAAAATAAAATGCCAAAACTTGAACTATGCAGTACTACTTACTTTTCGAAAGTGCGAAAATGTGTTGGCAAAATTTCGGAAGTGAAGTAAGGGCAAGTGAGAGATAGAAAAGAGTTCAAAGCCCAAAATGGAAAGTGTGATTTGAAACTGTGAAAAGTGAACATGAAAACACTTCAGTTAAGTGAAAAAGTTTTCGAATGCATTAAAAGGGAATTTAATTAGCGTTTGAGTCAAAGTGTAGAAAAGTATACATACCAAAATTATATGTCAGAGCAGATAGGAAGTGGGGTAATGCATTTTTTATTTCTTTATATATTTTTTTCTTTGTTATATTCTATAAATATCTTCAGAAATACTTTCTATCCTATCGCTTATTTGTGTTGCTTGCTGCGCCAACAAAGGGTACATCTACGTGCTCACCAACTAGCTTCCGGATTTAACTTTGTCACTCTTGCCTATTCGCACAATGAAATGTCGTCTTCACTTATCAACAAGATGAAATTTAGTATATAACTACTTGGTGAAAAGGTCACAAAGAGCGAAATAAAACTAAGCACACTGGCGTTGACTAACTCCTGACTTCCAACAAATCCATAAATGTCCAGCAAAACGTGTTGCAGATAAGCCACTTCATTTATGGCACCTGCGGTCTAATGCTGTTGACTCACTGCTCAACACTTACTACACATCCAATAAATGGGCGGGAAAACAAACAAAAATTACATTTAGAAAATTGTAACGCGAGGGAAAAAGTCCATGCGGTTGAGTATATGAGCACACAAATACATACATAAAAATACTCTCGGCTCTTTTGCTTTGCCCACATGTATGTACATATGCAGCTGCCACTGTCCATAGATGGTACTGCAATTGCATGATCCTTCCTGGCCGATTGAGCCAAGGCAAGGCAACGAGCCAAACAACTCGATTTGCTGCAAGTTTCATAATTTTCACTAGCAACTGTGGCGGCTGCAGCCAAAGCACATTAGCACAAATATGCTTGAGGCGCAGATAAACGATAACAAAAAACTAACTTTAACGTCCGAGTTCTGAGTTTTCTAAGTGCATTAAAGGCTAATGCAGAAAAGCTTCAGCAAATAAGCAAAAGAACCCTTCATAATTCGCAAACAAAACTAAAACAAACTCCAAAAATATGAATTGATTAGTTAGGCTTTGGGGTTAAGCTATATATGTAAAAATATAGGACAACTGTATACATAAATATGTATATTAGAGGGCTGCATAAATGCCTGTTGACACTGGCGTTGCTTGAGCTAAACTTTTCTTTTGTTAGGGTGCCAGGCCACTTGCTCAATTTCATGAATACATCATTTAGAAGGTATTTGGGAGAAGTAGCACCCTAAAATTAAAACGAATTTAATCATTTCTGGAAATAAAACTTAAAATATTTCTAACACATTTAAAGGTTATTAGGCAAAGTAGTACACATTTTAGTAGGGTTGTCTTCTACCCTAAGGATTGTCACCTGTCTCAAATTTGAAATGAATTAATGAGATAGTATGCATATTTTGAAACTCATTCAACATGGTTACCAGCTAAATAAGCTTGGAGAAAATTAATTCAAACATATTTTATAGAGTTGCCACCTGTTATAAAATTATAAAAAAAAAAAATTTAGAAAAATATTATTGGTGCAACACACATAAATTGTTAGTACCAGGTTGACCGCGCTTCGCTCGGTGTGCACATATGTACCTTTTAAAGTTTTCAAGGATCGGGTATCAAATACTGGTCATTTGAATAGCTTTAAAAATAATGTTTTGATATCAATTAAAAAAAATTGGTTTTGGCATCTTAAACCAACATACAAAAAACGGTGATTGAAATTAACAAAATATAATTTTTTATTCCAAAGCAACATGGCAACCCTCATTGAAAATATTTTCGGACTAAAGTTTTTAAAAATACCTATCCTATGATATCCATATTGCGATACTTTATTTAAATTTTGTGGAATCGAAAATAAGTGGCAACCTTACACTAATATCCTAAGGGATATCACTTATTATATAGGCAAAGCATTCTTTAAGAGCCTTCTCTTATTATTCATTAATAGTTACATTATAAATTTATTTAAAAATAAATAAACAAATTCGTAATAAGTGGTAACCCTATCCAAAAATATTTCTGATTTTCGGAGTTTTAAAGTACCTTCCAATTGATTCCCATATTTTGATATTTTATTTTATTTGTAACTAATTTCGAAAAGGTGGCAACTTATACGAGTTTTCTCTGAGATAAGCTTAGAATGCAAAGCATGTGGCTTTATGAATAAAAACTAAGCAGTAGCTTTTTCTTAAAATGTTAGACCTTTTACTTAACCGTATGCATTATCTGCATAAAAAATTTCATCAAAATAGTTAGATTCGTTTTCGAGAAACCTATGGACAAACATATAGTATATATATAAACTTTAAAAAATATTTACGGAATAAGGCCTAAGCATCCTCCTTTAGAAATATTTTCGAAAAAATGCTGCATCACATCGATTAACATCCATATTGGTATAATATATTTAAATTATGATAAAATGGGATTTTGCTTTAGAACGAGTGGAAACACTTTTCAAAATATTTTTAAAATAAAGCTTTCGTTTTCGCCTCATATTGAAATAGTTCATTAAACTTTAAAAAGTTTATTCGACATCCATAATGCAGATAATTTAAAATAAGATAAATTTTTTACGCATATGGCAACCCTCTTAAAATAATATTATGTACGATAGTATGCGCTCGATACTAACTTTTACCCAAAGAAAGAGCAACAAACATACTCACACAATCAATTATTAATCTTCACATTTACTGCGTTAGTCGGATTTTATTTAGTTTTTCAATTAAATTGGTTTTAAATTCCTACGCTGGTGGCAATCATCATCAAAATGTTTGAAATAAAACGTTCTTAAACCTCTCCCCCATTTCCAAATATTTTATTTACTTTGTTAATTAAACTTGTTTTAACATTTTGAAAAGGTGGCAACCTTTCTAAAGCACATCTTCATAAAACCGTTCTTGAACCGATTTTTCTTTTTACGCCCTGACAGTTATGATTTTTTATTTAACTAAATAATTACATAATCCATATGAAAATTTTAACAGGGGGCCACCTACTTAAAAAATTCTTTCGAAATAAATCGGTTTGGATACCCTTTTATTTTGACACCCACATTGTTTTCACATTTTATTTAACTTATTAATTGGTTTACTTTGAAAAAGGTGGCAACTCTCTGAGAAAATGAGCATGTATCAGGTGGCAGCCCCATAAATTCCATTAAGATCCGTTCAATGGTTTAAGCGTGAAAGAGCAACAAACATACACACTCACACACTCACTGACTCATTCGCAAATATAATATAAAAATAATATTTAACAAATTACTGTAAGTCCTGAAAAATTTAGAAAATTGTCAAAAGATAAATTAATTTCAACGCGTTTCACAGCCACATGCCAGATGATGCGACCGGAAACCAAAAAAAAAAAAAAATTCAAAATTTCCGAAAAATCCCCAAAGTCCCGAGACCATTTAGGCAGCTCTCTAATATATATACATATTTATGTAGTACTATGAGTACATGGGCTTGGTAAAAGCGGAAACAAGCGGCAAAAAAAATAATAAAACCCACCACAACTTACAATTTCCTATCACACTTACGAATGTCCTTAATATACATACATTCATTCAAACATATGTATGTACGCAGCGGGTAAATTTCCAAAACAACCCAAAATTAGTTTTACCATAGTTTTTATTAGCTCCTTTTTCGGGTTTCGGAAATTTGTCACTTTTCATCTAATCGAATTATTTGCACCACTTCCGTTTTTATTTGTCCAACTTTCCAACTATTTACCATCAACTCCATAAGTTTTCATATCATAGACAAGCGCACACTCAAACACACAAGGCATGCTAGCAAACGACCGAATACGCGCTCAACGAATGCTCGTAACCATCGCAAATAATGTGTTGGCTCTATTGCAGTGNTTTATACAAAACTGGGTTTGCGCTCATTTCATTATTTGGTTTCGTGTTTGTTTGTTTTTAACTCTTCGCTATTTATGTATATGCAACAGGATGCGTACTCCATGCCGTATGAGTGACGCAATGAAGTTAAGTTTATTCACAGATTAAAAACTTGGGCAGTGTTTAGAGCGTTGGGAAAGAAGAGGAAAAAGAAATCTTGCAAGGGAGAGAGCATTTTTGCGGAATGTGCTATGTATACACTCGCAAAAAATCGATTTTTTTGATTTTATACAACGGAAATTATGAATTTCTTTTAAAAACGTTGACATACAGTAGCGGACAAAAAGACTTTAAACTAATGCGAGATTATCAAATCATATTATATTACACAGATAAGTAAGTAAATTATTTAGCCGGCTGTTGATAAATCGGTAATTGTAAGAATTACAAACTGGGTGACCAAATTTGTCTGTACGGTCTCAAACCTTTAATACACGCAAAATGAGTACAAAAAAACTGATTGCGTGTGGTCCCTACGTGAGGAATAAGTTAAACTCATAATAAAAAATTTTAGAAAGGAAAAAGGCTGCGAAATATTTTTTTATACATATATTTGGTGGGTTGGTATCGAAATTCTGGTACTACAGAATTCGGAACACGATATTCTGCTTAACAAAATTCTGCTTCTCAAAATTCCTTTTTTTGAAAATTCTGCTTTTGACAATTTGTATACTTTTCGCTAAGTATGTATAACAGATTTTTAGGTCGCTTAGAATGTGTTTCCCAAATGTAGATTTAAGACCACAGGCCTGTGCCAATTGATACAAAAGATGGAATGTTGACGATTCAAAAAAAAATTTGGCATTTCTCGTGGTGGTTAATATATATATACATATATATATATATATACTAGCAGACCCGGCCAACTTCGTCCCGCTCAAAATTATTTTTTTATTTAAACATTTGGTACAACGTTTTCACCAAAAATTCACGTTCACTTTAACGTGGGTTTTGTGGTCGTCAGAAGGCATATCCTCCATAACCATCTTAAATTTACCTAATGAAAGAGTTATGTCCGTGAAGAAGTTTCATGTGGTTCGATGGTGAATCGTTCTTGAATCTGTATAGTACAATTGGTAGCAAAATCAAAATGGGGGAGTATCATTAGTCTACAGAAATCCAATATACATAGACTTAAGCTGAGATCCCACGATTGCCGCAAATGGACCAATCTGGAACAATTTTTATTGTGCTGTATTGGAGCACAATAAAAAAATTGTCCCAATCAAATTCTGTACAGTCACACGGTTGCCTCTTTTTATACAATTCTGATTGCCGAAAGTTGGCGAAAAGCAATATAGTGACAAACATTGCCCCAAACTTATCACACGATTGTTCGAGCATGCGGCAATTGTGACCATAAGGTGTTGCGCTGACTTCTAAATTCTGTTTTTTTCTCTGTTGTGTAAAAATGGCGTATTCTTAATAAAAAAAAAATAAAACAATTGTATCTGCTTTGTATATTGCGGGCTCATTTTGTGCAAATTTTTTTGTTGTTTGAAACCAAAGAAGCAAAAACTTGTGTCCAATGAAAACTCACGCATTCATTTAGAAGTTTGAGTGTATAGTTTTTTATTCTGCGACGATAACTGCAACGTTCTATGTGGAGTTCAAGTTGCAACAGTTTTCGTTTTAATTTTGTTACGTAGAGGTTTTTTACTCATTACAAGTAAATTGGTACAAAATAGTTATGTTTGTTTAAATGAAAGCTGCGAATTTACATAATTTATGTTTTGAATGAAATTTTATAATTATGTGTACAGCTCGCAAGAAAAGATAGCACCTTAATTTTGATCAGTCTTGACTTTTTTCTTCTGTTTGTTTAATGTTAATTTTTTCCTATAAAGCCATACCTCACTATCTAGTAAAAACCACGTAAGTCCAGTTTTCAAACTTTATACAAAAATTATAAACATTCTTAAACTTTTGATAACAATTCAATGGTTTTTAATTGGGATTTCTAGAAAAAATTTTGAAAATTGTGTTATGCAGTTTACAAAGTAATTTACAGAGAAGAAAGTTAGCTAAAAAAATTATAAAAAATCAACAGGATTTTTTAGCAACTTCAAACTTCCACCTTATACTAAATTTTAATGAGCTATAAAACTAAATAACATTTTTTTTCTAGAAATCCAAATTAAAAACCGTGGGATTGTGTTCAAAAGTTTAAGAAATGTCTATAATTTTTGTATAAAGCTTGCAATTTGGATTTACGCAGTTCTTGTGAGACAATGAGCTATACTTTTAACAAAAATAATGAAGATTAAATAAATAGAAGAAAAATAGTCAAGACTGGTCGAAATGTTGAAGTTCTACCGTTTTGTCGTGGTCTGTAGTGAACTTTTAAGTTTTTTTTTTAAATAAATTTATACTGTCATGGCAGTTCGCCAATTGGTGACATAAAACATCTTTCGTATTCTTCTCGTATGAGTTTTGCTTGTGGTGGTATATATCGGCAGCAAAGATTCCGTCATCGGACTTCAAGAAAAATTATAATTTGAATACAAATTAAATTAAAAGTTATTTTGCATCCGAAAACAAGGATATTCATTTCAGTGATTTTTGGACACATAAGGAAGCAAAAAAGTAAATTATTAATAAACAGCCTAAATATTTTGTTGTCTATTGTTCACTTCAATTGCCGCACAAGAACACAATAAATATTGCCGCAATTTTGAAATTTTCATTGACCCATGATTGCCAATCGAACTATCACACGATTGCCGCACACGGGCCGTATTTGATTGGGCACAGTAAGCACAATATCGGCCTCTATTGCCGCATGAGTCAATTTATTGTGAAATCACACGATTGGGGCATAAAATGAGGCAAACCAAATACCTTAGATGTCTCACAATTGTATTTGTAGGCATTTACCAAGAATTGTCTTTTTTATGTTCAGTTGTCGTTCTGGTGGTTGATTTAACGATGGTAACTTAACTTTGATGCCTGGTGCCCCCGAGTGACTCCACCTGACGATTTTTACCAATAACTCACGTACCGATGAAGTACGATATACGTAATTCACAAAGGCCCTAACCAACAATTTATTTTACAGAAGAAGCTAATATTATTTTTAAATACGAACATTTTTAAACGATAATCAAATATAAAGTATTCATTTTTACTATGCATTATTTCCCTCGGTGTAAATAAACCAATTTTCCATACAAAATTGAGTGAGTTTACGAGGTTTCCACGGTCACGAGACATTTACGCGTTTAAATGAATTTCCCTATAAATAATAATTGTTAACAAAGAGTCAAAATCAAAAAGTAAGCTGAAAAAGCATAAAAAGGCGTACGTTACTTGCAAGTTATAAAATAGATATCAATTTTAACAATTTAAGTAAAACACAAAAACAGAGCATCCGCACGAGCGTTTGTTTAGTTTTTCAACTGTCAAAATTTTACTTTGTATTTGGCACAGCATTCAATTTATTCGCACACCATAGTAAATTTTACACACGTCTCACCGTAGAGAAAAAAGTTACCGATTTGCACACAGCCAAAGATGCGAATATGGTAAATATTGTCAGATTTTATCTACCACACATGCAGAATTTTGAAAGACGAAAGTGCGAAAAGTAGAATTTTGTGAGATAGAATTTCAAAATCCGAATTTCAAAAGCAGAATTTTGAAAAAGAAGAATTAGAAAAAGCAGAATTAAAAAAATACAGAATTTTAATCGATCAGAATTTTTTAACATTTTGCAGAATTCCGCAATGTAGAATTTTGTAATGCAGCGTAATGAGTCGCTCCCATATTTGTTGTTTCGGCAGGTTACCCAAAGATTCTCTGTGGATCATTGATTCTACAAAAATAGAGGCCCCACCAAAAAAATCATAAATTTGATAACATCCTTTGACAGTTTGCTTTCCAATCCTGGATTTAAGTCAATTTAAACGAATTGTAGCTAAAATTTTACACAGTATATTTGAGTTCCAAGCCAGAGATCGTTGACATTGAAAATATATACCCAAATAGATGTATTTATGTATATTAGACTGCATCACCAAAAAATGTTGCAGTTTTTCCGCCAGGATTACAAAATTTATTATATTTTAAGACGTCCACCAAAATATTTCGGAAAAATTTTAAGATTTAAGTGAGCTGGACCTCTTAAAATATAATAGATTTTATAATTCCAATGGAAAAATAGTACCGATTTATTTTTTTTTTTATGGGGAGTGATGCAGTCTAGTGTATATACGTAGATATGTGTGTAACTATACGCGGCCTTATAAAACAAACAAAATACGCTTCGTTAGCGTGGAAAATTGTAAAATTTGGCAAATTGCATTGACTAAATGGAGAAGTGCAGCATATAAAAGCAAATCATCATGAGTTATATTGGTATCAGTCAGTGACACTGGCACACTGACATCGGCCACTGACTGTTTCATCTAAATAACCTCTAATACGCTTTTTAACTGAGAGGGAAAATGTATGTATGTATGTACTTACATACATACGTACGTGTGTACTACACTACATACATAAATACTATTTAGTAATAGAGTTGGAGCGATGTAGGCGACCCCTGTCACCATGGCAAACTGTGTTGAATGATGGCTCAATGGGATACGAAAAAAGGCTGGAACGACTTTGGTGCACCCAAAAGTGGCAGACAATAATGCTGATAGTCAAAGTGAATTTACGACATGTCGGATGTAATAAATTAGCAACTCAAATGTAACCGAAAATGTCACTCAAATGCGAAATAGAGAAGGAAGTGAGAAGAAAATAGAAGAAAAATTACGACTACGAGTATGGCAAAAGCAACGAAAATTGTGGTCCACTTGCAATGTTTTTTTTTGGGGGGCCGAGTATTCAGAGAGAGAAGTTCGTGGTAGCGTCGCGTAAATTACTACTAAAATTGAAACAATAAAAGTGGACAACACACAAAAACCGGAGTGCGTCGAAAAAGGATTTGCGAGAGGATGGGGCTATATGAGATGTAGCGTGTGAGTGCTATACTTTGTGGACGTGATAAGGCAAACTGCTGCTGTACGCGTTTTTGTTGTGTAGTGTGTGCATTGCTTTTAATTCAGTTGTTGCTTTTGCCACTGGATTAAATTGTCATTGGAAGCTTAGAACAAAATGCGTTTACGATGCTTCGTAAACAAACAGTGATAATGTTTAATCTCGGCGAAAATTTACATTTTCCAGTTGCATAATGTTACAAGTGTGGCAAAACGAATGTGTAAATGCCGCAGCAAGTTTTATGCACGACCTTGCCGGCTCGCTCACTCTCTCTTTCTATATCTCTTCCGTAATCCTTGACATATATTTACAAATGTACACATTGGACCAAAATTAATACGAACAATCCAGCCTTGGCGGTATTCAAATCGTGCCCGCCGGTGGAAGGGGGAGGCTCTCTGCAATGGATAGGCCAGGTGGAGAGAAACTTGGCTTCACTTGTTTTTTTTTTTTAATTAGCAAAAAGAGAATATCGGTAAAGTTGACGAAGTCAATGCATTTGCTAAAGTGGCCTAGAGACTTTACAGATACGGGTATTTATCGGTTCATGACGAAGTTCGTTCATTCTCGCGCCCCGATAATAAAACAAAAATGAGTATGCACGATCAAACTATAAAATAAGTTTTGATTGGGCGATTTGAGTGACACAACATGGATTCTTCCATTCTTGGTACTATGGCAGTGCAACATAAGGAATTTCGGTCTTAAGGGAAAAATATCATTCAATTAATTATTGAATTTGTCACTATTTTTTGCAGGGTTAATCAGTCCCGTTCTTTGGAATTTAGGCGCTATCGAGCTTTTTACAATAATCCTGCCATTATGTCTAGGTGAAAATTTCGTAATCTGCATTATTTCTGTCACGTAAATGAAGCACCAAGTACTCAGCTCATGAAAATATGGATTGTATTGAATTGCATGGGACTGGACTGGACTGGATTGGATTGGATTGGATTGAATTGCATTGTACATTGGGCGGGTCAGTAGATCATACAATGATCTATAATAACTGTTATAACATTTTTCTTCTGAAGGATTACTATTTCTGAGATATAGCGATTCCAAATTGTAGTTAAAGGTGTGTAATTATTATTTTTTGACTACATATTCAAATTCAGCGGAAAATTTTACATAGCATGTAATCCCCATTCTTCTCCATAAGTATGCGGTTCATTTCATATACATCGGTACCAGCTTCGTGAACTTTTCCAGAGATATGTAGTATGAAAAATTCGGCTTGTATGGGAGATGCCACGTCCCTTTTTCTAATAGCTCCAATTTTTCTCCATGAGTATGCCATTGATTTCATATATCCCCATACCAAGTTTCAATACTCTACCATGAATTCATCCAGAGATATGCAGTTTGAAAAACTCGATTTGTATGGGAGGAACCACGCCCCTTTTATGTATATAAATATTTTTCAGCCTATAACCATCCTTGGAAAGTCTGAAGTAGGTGCTCAAAATTTGAAAAATCGGTTAAGCCTTTCTCGAGATATGTGAACAGAATATACACATTTTAGTATAGATTTGCTTTGTAGCGACATCTTGCGGTTCTTTAAATAAGAAATAGACATCAAAAATTAATTCTTCGTATGAAAAACTCCCTAATGCAAATTTCTATTAAAAAAATAGCTTTCGTAATATTAATCTGCATACTAACTTAGCAACAATTAAAGATATCTTCTTTAAAAATTGCGCAGGCTCGAAAATAATTTTAGAGCAATGGTACGAAGGACTTTTTTTCTTAGATAAAAAAAATTTACCCGCCCTAATATATATGTATTATTTGGTATTTGCAAAAGGAGTATGTATATCGAAAAGTTCCTAATAGCAATCGATGATTTGACAAGGCACGTTTTTAGTCACATATCGTGTACATAAACACGCTTCGCTGAGTGTATGAAATTTCTACGTGATACATTGAGTAAAATTTATTTCAAGAAAACTCAATTAAAAAACAGGAGGTTTAAAATTTGTTTAACCAGCTTCAAAATATTTTCAAACTAAAACGTTCCTAAACTTCTCACTTGTCATACTTTTTCAATTAACTTATCCCCTGAACTTAATTTGAGATTTTAAACAGATGGAAACCTCTTACATGTAGTTTTGACATGAAGCCCTTTCAAGACCATTTAAATTGACATCCATATTTTAATAATTCATTTAAATCATTGAGTAGTTTGAATTTAAATTTTCAAACAGTTGGCAACCTTTTTCATTCATTCAAAACCATTTAGATTCATACCAATCTTCTACAACAATATATATTTTGAAAGCCGTTTTTTATGTGTTCGCAAAGCTCGAGAACGGCCGAACCGATTTTTTTGAAATTTCGGATACCTGCTTCAGACGTCCCAAGGATGGTTATAGGCTAAAAATTTTGATATATGAAGGGGCGTGGCACTTCCCATGCAAACCGATTTTTTCATACTGCATATCTCTGGAAGTGTTCACGGTAGAATACTGGAACTTGGTACGGCAATATATGAAATCAATCTGATACTCATGGAGAAGAATGGGCCATTTGAAAAGGGGTCATGGCGCCGCAAAAAAGTTTATATATAATTCTTGTGTCTGTGTGTTGGTGAGTGAAATTCTTCTAAATGCCCGGACCGATTTTAACGAAGTTTATTGTGTACTTTTGAGTGGCTCTCTGGAGAGTGTAGTTTCAAAACTTCACCCGCCAGTTGGCGCTGTNGCAAAAAAGTTTATATATAATTCTTGTGTCTGTGTGTTGGTGAGTGAAATTCTTCTAAATGCCCGGACCGATTTTAACGAAGTTTATTGTGTACTTTTGAGTGGCTCTCTGGAGCGTGTAGTTTTAAAACTTCACCCGCCAGTTGGCGCTGTAGTGAAGTTATTACTAAAAATTTTATTTATTATCCACTTCAAAGTATTTATTAGTAACGGTAAAGGCAATACTATTGCCAAAAAGGGCTGCCAGATAGCGCTGGAGTCATTACGAATAAACGCCAAGTTAGAAAAGGTGCCGTGAATGTCAAATTAAATCGACCTGTGGCGCCATTGAGTATATCGAACTCTCATGTGTTACGATTGGCCCAATGTACGTGATATTCCAGTATTATTATGCGTTAAAGCTTCATTCTGAGACACCATGGTTGAGTTGTACAGTGGTAAATTTCATGTCACCACCGATAAATCAACCACCAGAACCATTGCGCGCCTTATACTGTAATATTTGATTTAAAATAATTGAATTTAGTTTTTAAAAATGTGGCAACCCTTGTGAAAGACTTAAATATTATTCAAAACTCTCAAACCAAAGGATTTTTAACAATATTTCGTTAGACAACCACATTTTAATTCTTCAGATAGGTTGCGCATAACCAATTTAATTTGAGTTTTCAAACAGGTGGCAACCCTTTTAAAAATATATTCAGCCCTCATCCATGAGTGGATAATGATTTTATATATCTCCGTATCAAGTTCCAGTAATATATCAAAAATATTTCCTGAGAAATGCTGTACGAAAAATTCCGTTTGTATGGGAGGTGCCACGCCCCCTTGTCTAATCGAGATTAAATTTATCCTATATTTTAAGTTGGGCTAAATGACAGCAGTATACAAAATTTCATGATGATCGGTTGAGTGGTTAAGGCGTGAAAGCAAAGCAAACAAACAAACTCACTTTCGGATTTATAATATTAGTAAGGATACATATGTACATACACCCCAAATCACAAGCATATGTACATTCATGGGTATCTTTCGCTTACAGTCAAATTTATTTATGTTCGGAAACGTTGATTGAACGGTAAACCGTAGATCGAAAATCGAGATGCAAAATTTCTAAATTTATAACACCAACACCGCAGTAAAACCTGAAAATATACAGTCACTGGCCTCAAAGATAGCACTGCCTGCCATTTTGAGCCTTGTTTTGTTTTTATTGCGGTTTATTTTGTTGATTTTATTGATGTTTGTTAGAGTATTGTTGATTTGTTAGCAGTTGTGCCAGCAGCCGATGTTGCAAATTCTTGTTGCTTGCACTTTTATGTACACATACATATGTATGTGCATTAGGGTGGTCCAAAAATGCATGTGGGGGGAAAAAGTAAAGTCGGAATTTTTATGCTCTCACCCCCTAGGATTGTTCTACACTGAAAAAATATACCCCTATTTTTTTGTTTTGAAATCAAAAAATATTTAGAGGTCGCTCAAAGCGCCCAAAGTTTTCCATGTATTTTATATGGGGAAAAAAACTGTTCGTAGAAATGGTACAGAATAGTCAAAAATTAATATTTCTTACCATAAAACTCTGCTTATCTTCAGAAGATTCCCAATAATAATACCCAATTGTTTATTTAACATTTTTTCATCGCAACTATAATTTATAGGTCCGCCAAAAACCCACAAAAACCCCGAAAAATGCTCAACTTAAAGTTAGCTTACAGTTAGTGGCCGCTATGGTGTAGTAGTAAGCTGTGCGCGCTTCCACTTCGCAGCGCCTGCGTTCCAGCCCTGGTCAAAGCAACATCGCAAAAAAATTTAGAAAAAAGCGTTTTTCTTAACAGCGGTCGCCCCTCGGCAGGCAATGGCAAACCTCCGAGTATATTTCTGCCATGAAAAACGGCTCTTCATTAAATTACAATCACCGTTCGGAGTCGGCGTAAAACTGTAGATGGCATTTTCAAAATTGGGCACTCATTGCTATTTTACTGCACAATTAAATTCTGAACTTCTTCTCACTTACAATTGCTCTTGGAATATCGCCACTGGGAAGTAGGGCTAGCGAGTGCTAGGAGGATAATGTTTCCATGTGCCTGGATAATACGGTATAGACGATAATTTGATTAGATAGTTCAGGGCTATATGGAATGAGTTAACCACCGGCAAACCTTCGAAAATTATGTGCGAAAACGGCGGAAGCAATTATTCTTCTTCTTCTTGTTACGGTTACCAAAGAAAGATTGCAGTGTTATCACCGTGTTTATTAAGGGACATATCCTGGTGGCAGCTCATGCACAGACAATGTATAGCACTAGCGTGGACTGGTGCAGAAAATATTGTAAGCGGGGGACTAGGGAAACCTTAGAGCATCTTTACCGCCGATATCCTGCACTGTCACAAACACGACAAAAATGTTTGGGAGCCTATCAATTCGAGAAGTTAGAGGACATCTCAAAAGTAGAGCTGAAATTTCTACTGAAATTCGCGACAATCGTTGTCAGCCTTTGTGACATCTACCTACCTACCTTCCAGTCAGTGTGCCACTCAACGCCGCACAGTGCAGCTGAAATCCAAAAATGCGGCCAAATTTGGAAAAAATACAAAGTTTCTAGATAGAGCTTTTTCATCATTCATGTACAGGGATTCTCCAAGAAGCGAAAACCGTTCAAAGTAACGGTGTGCTAGTGAAATATGAAATGCACTACCACTAAAGCCCTGTGCTAGTGAAAATTAAGATTTAGAGCACGTTGATCAACCCTGGTTGGTTTACGTTATTTACGTAGTGAGTTACCCTAATGCATATGTATGTATTTTTCGTTAATCGTATTGATTTGCAATAAACTCGTATATAAAATATGCACTCTTTATTATACATATTTAATACTTTCCGAAAGAGCTTATCAAAAAAAACACATATTAGTGGCACATATCTACACATTTATGTTAGCTCATTCGATTATCGTATATCTCTGTGTGGCTTAGCTCTGCTGATTCATAATACATATTTATTTGGGTTATTTGATGACGTTATGAAATGGACAATCACTGGCCGGTTGTCTGCTTTTTATATACATACATACATACATACATATGTATAAGCGGTCAGCTTATATATTATTATATTTTGTGTGCAAGGAAGCGTATATACTTAAAATTTATTAGCCTATTTTTATGTTTGTTCTTTCATAAGCTTATAAATTTGCAGGATAATCGTATAGCGATGCCATAAATATTTGCAAATATTGTGAATAAATATTAGACCAATAGGTAGTATCGTGGTTGGCAGTAGCCTTTGAGCTGAATTTGAAATGTCGCTAAGCATTTTATTGAAGCATGTATGCACATACGTACATATACATATGTACATACATATATGTGTTAAATATGTATCGCTAAGTTTTTAGAAAAAAGACGTTAGACGCCATAAATTATTTCTCTAAAAATTCGAATAAAACGAAAATAATTATGCAGGGTCAACAAGTTTTCTTCTTATGGGAAAAAATTGGCATATGTCGTTAGAAATTTGCTTAACCACAAAAAATATGGGCCGCCGTTATTTTTTTTTTTTGTTTTTTTTTTTATATTAACTCAAAGTTTATCCTTTTTTGCATCACAACTAATCACTGATGATCAGTGAGAGGAAGAACTAAAATGAATTTAGTTTCACAAAAATGTATTCCAAGTGCAAAATTTCATGCATAGTACGGCTAATGCGAAACGGTTGTAAGTCATATAGGGTTTTTTATAGTACATATTTCATATTTTCCGTTTATAAAACTGCAAGTCGAACATTAGGGTTTTAAGTGGTATTTAAAAATCTTGTATATAAATAGGCGAACATGTTTTCTTACACACCTTTTACTGCTAAACTATACTTTTAAGGTATAGAGAATTATATGTATATCATTAGAAAGGTATTTCGATACTGATGTGCAGAGTGTAACTCAAAATTCAAATTAGTATATAATAAAGCGCAGAAATCAATTCAAAGGTGACAACAATACAAATACCATACATGTACAGGGTTAAGGCGGAAATGCCCCTTAAATGTATGCTTTAAATTTGATACTGAATTAAAGAAAAGTGCTAAGCAGCAGTTAAGGAATAACATTTGTACAGGTTGACATTCATGCAAGAGAGAACGTAAAGTTGAGTATGTAGAAGAAGAAAGGGATAAAGGCAAAGATTAAAATAAAAATAAAAAAATAAACCTAAAGACAAAGACAAAGAGGAAGGCAAATTTAAATACTTAATTTAATGACAATGGTGGATTATGTTATGTTATTGTATGCTATGTTAAGCTATGTTATGTTAAGTGCTAAGTTCAACTTCCCTCCACTGAACTCAACCCCAACTAATATTATGTCACCTCAACTTACTCAATTCAACTCAACTCAACTCCTTTTAATTTTAGTGGTTGGATTTCAACCGCTGGGCGAACACCAGCAATAGGTCTGCTTTCATATTGGCCTCAATTGAGCACCAGATCTCACTTCTATTCGCGGAAAATTGGTCTCGACAATCTTCAAAAATCGAATCATTGATGGCGCATAGCACCAGGCTGCCGTATAGCCAAACTCATGTGGACTATTCTGAATAATGTGGATGATTTCTAAATAAAACTTTTGTCCGTGAATATGGGAAGTTCTAAGGACCCATACGCATGCTGTGATATATTATGTAATTACATACATATACATACCTACAAGTACATACATCTATTCAGCAGCAAAAAAGTCATATTATTTAATTTATATACAAGCACATAAATATCTATACTTATGTATATACTATGTATGGCTTAGTAAAACAAATAAATCGCAAAATAATTAACAAAATAGATAAACATGAAATCGTGTCGTTTCCGTACGCCTCAGTTCATCTCACGACTTTTGTCTTAGTGACTCCAATCAAATCCAGTGGCCATTAACTTTTTTTCCGGCGCTCACGACTAACATCAACTTCCAATTGCTTGTGCCATGTTCTTTGTAATGCTGATGCTTGTTTTGACGATTGCTACCATCATTGGCACTGATGAATATGGTCATGATAATGATGGCAATTTACAAGCGAATCCATAGCGTACGATGAACGACACACTGGCCGGAAATGGGCAAACAAGCCGACCGTTAGTGAATGGATAGCAATCATGGAAATTGAGCACAACCAAAATCAATTTAGCCAAAACGAAAAGTAGAAAATAATAAAACTAGAAAAATGGACAAGGGCGCATTGTTACATAGCAACAGAGCAAATGTGTCAATAGAATTGCAAAAAATATATACGTACGTTTATACATACACATGTATGTATGTATATGTATAAGAAATAAAACTTTTTGCTGCGGATGGATGAATGCCTCAATGAACAAAGTTTCAATGAATAGTCAGCATATATGCCATATCCGGTGATTTCAGTCAATTTCGCTTGATTCGCAACGAATCGAATATTTCTTCAAAAATATGCATACGTACATATGTACGTACATACGTAGTACATAAATATTTATATACATATGAATGGCACTTAATCAGCTAATACTGGATAAATTACAACAATAATAGAAAACACAATATCATAACAACTTAAAGCTTGCGGAGGAAGCAAGCTGCACGAAGGATAACTAACTGTGCGTTAAAAGCGATTGGCTGGGTGATTGAATGACTGGAAGAACTGCAACAGCAGCGGAAAAAATTTCCCAAAAAAAAAAAACCATGTAAAAAAGTGCAGAAGAAAATAAGGATACAATATCGCAGCAAAACGGACAAACAACGTACACACTAACACAGCGCAGCGCTTTGACAACGATGAAGACGAATAGCCGAGTAGATAGATGAAGTTAAGCCAAGTTTGGTTTGTTGTTGTACATGCCAGCCATCGTCTTTGGAGACATTCGCTAGAATAAATACTCTGTACGTTAAAGTTACTAAATATACGGATCCACACACAAATAAAAACTTTTAAAGAAAGGGAAGCGAAGGCGGCTGGCAACTTTGTATATAAATACATATGAGCAGCGGAGGCTGAGACATGTTTTTATTTGTTTATGTATTAGGGTATTTCTTAAAATATCAACAGTGGAATTTTGTACGGCGCACGCACTCATT
Source organism: Rhagoletis zephyria (assembly GCF_001687245.7). NCBI lineage: Eukaryota > Metazoa > Arthropoda > Insecta > Diptera > Tephritidae > Rhagoletis > Rhagoletis zephyria. Next base: position 7,907 of record NW_016164038.1, on the reverse strand, counting down.
TTGTTCTGAGCACAACATAGAGGTCTGTCTACAGCTCTCAAGAAAAATGAAATTTTTTTATTAAATTATGCACAAGAAATGGGCAAAAAATGTTCTTCTATCAAAATTTAAAAAAAAAGGAAAATATTTCTTGTGATTTTTCTTGTGAACTGTAGACGGCCTTTAAAGCGGGGACCCTAACGGTTATGATCTTTGTAATAAAAATTATAATTCAACCGGTAAAATTGGATTTCTATTTTTTCAATCAAATTTAACAGTATTCTTCAAATTCAAATTTAAAGATTCTTATTGAAAGAAAAATAAAATCCAAAAATAACGATTTTGTGATGATCTAAAAATAAGTATCTGGATATTTAACGGTTATTTTCGGTCCCTAAATACATATATCAAAATTAAAAAAATAGAGGTCGCTGCCAAATTTTGAAAATTTTAATTTTTCAAATGTTAAGAATTCGATAAAATGTTAAATATAATTCTAATAAATTTGACATATAATTGAAACTTTTTCATATAAATTCATAAACTTACTGAGTTAAAGCTGGTCGAAGTAAACATTTTATCAAATCTTTTCGATTTAAAAAATATTTAAATTTTTTTTAGCGACTCCTGATTTTTTTTAATTTTGAAATTTTTGTGGCTGTCTTTAACTTTTACGTAGAACCAAATAATTATATTTTTAAGGACCACCGTAATATGTATATAAACATATGTATGCTGACTTAGATAAACGCCATTAATGCTCCGCATTCCCGATTATTTCGACCATAAAAAAAAAATATATTCTTCTATGCAGGCATGTGTATACATACACATGACGGTGTTCACTAAAAGTTCGTCCATAGTAAATGTATATATTCATGTGCACATGTATTGGGCCACATCTATGTATGTAGCTACAGAAACGCAAAAAAGTATTTCAATTTACCACGAAAACTACTGTCAGTTTTGATAACAAGCGAGTGAATATAAAGCGCTCACTTCCGAAACTATGCAGCCGTACGTACACACAAACACATACTACATACATTTACTTCATTTCCGGCGAAAAAAAGTCATAATGTTACGTATACGCAGCAGCGCACCAGAGGTAACAGCGGTACACACAAGCATACACGTACATATTTACATACGCGCACATTTACTGGAATATGGCCGCCTGTAGCATAAAGTAAAGAATTTAAGTACAACGCAACAGCAACGGTAAACAAAAGGTGAAAAAATGCAAAGAGTACTAAATGGACAGCGAACAAATAGACATGAAATCCCTGAACGAAATTTAAGCTCACAAGCACATACACAATTATGTTTATATACATAAGTACATACATACATATCTATGTATACACGATACCGCTTAAACATATTAATGTAATGTTAGCATCTGTCTCCGTGTGTATAGTTGAGCTGCCGTGCAATCGCAATGTAAATCCCCATTTCGTTAGACACCTACGCTGCCATGTGTATTGACGTTAACATATGAACTTTAGGAAATTTCGCGCTCTAGGGATTTGTAAGCAGTTGAGTAAATATAATAGAAAGCTTTAGTGCTAAGCGAATGTGAAAGTTTTTCCATTTTCACATCTCTAAGAACGTGGAAATGTAGGTGTGCAAAGTTCATTTAGGCAATTTTATAATATTCGTTTCTAAGGCTATTTTGGTTGACATAACCAATTTGTAAAAAGTTTATTTTGCTTTCTGCGAATTCCACTTGCTATACGTATTTTATTTAAAATTTTCCTACATATTTCACAGTGGTCGGAATTACGATTATAATAAACTGATGATCATTGTATAGTTGTGATGCTAAATCAGAATATTCCATGAAATTTATAGTTTGACAGTTGATAGCTGTCATATCAACTGGAAATTTTCTCTAAAGTTAAGAAAATCTTTTTGAAAATACCACTGATTACGTTTTTTGCAATGCTGATTACGAATTGTATGTCAAATTAAAACCTTGACAGTTGACAGCTGTCGAATGGGCTGTGAGTTTTTCTAAAAATGAGCAAATATTTTTTAAGATGCTACTGGTAATGGTTTTACGTCAAATTAAAACCTTAAGAGTTTACAACGGTCGAAGGCGCTGTCAATTTCTCTAGAAATAAGGAAAATTTCTTGAGAATTAAACGTATTATGTTTTAAGGCTCACTGATCTCGAGTTCAACTGTCATTTTCAGTTGAGTAACACAGTATATTTTTGTTTAGCAAAATTTTATTTATTATATACGAGGGAACATACCTAATATGAATTTATGATCAAATCATGAAATAGTAACAGCAATTGTATTTATAAATTCGTCTGCTATATGTTAAGGCTAAACAATTTCATCTCGATCCCAACAGTTTTTCTAAGAATTTTTTAAATTATATGAAATTAGTCATTTCCAAAACTTCACTTTTCTCATTTTTAAATAAATTTATTCAGGTTTAAGTTTTTGTAAGTTTCGGACGCCATATTGCATTTTGCATTTTAAATTTTCAAAAGCTAGTTTGAAATTTGTTATGAGTGAACTTAAGAAACTCTAAATGTCAAATTTTATGAAAATTCAGTAATTTTTTAAATTCTTCGACGCCATATTGGATTCGTTATTGGATTTTTGAAAATTGACTTCAGGTTTATTAAGACACATCTTATAAGTGATACTTTACACTTTATACATTTTATTTTATTTGGAACAACTGCTACAGTTTGTCTAGTGAAATGAAAATAGCCGCCACTCTTTTTGGCGCCAATTACTTTGATTGCCATCAAAAAGTGGATTTCTTCAGTTGCGGTAGTGTTTTACTTCATAAATTAGAGATATATCCATACATATGTAATATCATTTTAAATGCATTACCAACAATAAGTCTAAAATTTTAATCAAAGTAGAAAATACAATTTTGCTTACATGCAAAAACATACGAATATTAATATGCACGCAGAGATGGTAGATCACATACATACATACATGCTCAGCTACATAAACACACGCATATGCAGTTTTTCATATAGTGGCTGATATTAGGCAAAACGTAAGAGTGCATTAACCTTTATAAACAAATGTAGATTTATCTCTAAGTACATAAAAATATGCCAGTATGCAAACACAAACATTTGTGATAAATGCATACATATTACAAATACATATCTACTAAGTGTAGATACTTAATAAACGAAATGCATACAGTTTTCTAAAAGCAAGTAAGAGCTGCATAGAGCGTCGGAGTAAAAATCATAGAAGCAAATAACAAAATTTATGAGATAGAAACTCTGCACTCTAAAACCATTTGGTATATTTCTAGGTAGTGAATATAAAATAGGAATTCATGTACATTAGACTGCATCACCAAAAAAAAAAAGTTGCAGTTTTTCGCCAGGTTTACAAAATCTATTATATTTGAAGACGTCCACCAAAATATTTCGGAAAAATATTAAGATTTGCACAAGCTCGACTGATTTGAAAATACCTATAAAAATGGAGTTTTTTATGAAGAAAAATAGTTTTTTAATGAATTTAAACAAATATCTTCTCAGATGACAAAACAGTTTAAGCTTGAAAAATCTATATAAAAATATTTTAAAAATTTTTTCAAGGGAATCATAACAATGAGATTTTTGATGCTGTTTTTTAACTTTTGTCTAAGATTGGTTTAAGGAAAACTGGCCTAAAACTATTTCGATTTGGACTTATGAGGTATCAGTGGAAAAGTATTTTCCCACTCTTTTTACTTCTTTGCAAAACAATTCATGCACGCATCTTAATTAAACTTGGTAGGAAGCTCCTTCATCCTACCTTTATCTTTCATATTTTAGTTTATTTATTTATTTGCGAAGAAATAAAAAGGGTGAGAAAATTTTTTTCCAATGATACCTCATAAATTTAAATCGGGATAGTTTTGGTTAAATTTTTCTTAACCCAATCTTTGAAAATAGTTAAAAAAAAAACGGCATCAAAAATCTCATTATTACGATTCCGTTCAAAAAAAATTTTTATGCAGATTTTTTAAGCTTAAACTGTTTTGTTATCCGAGAGGATTTTTTTCAAAAAAAGAAACTTTAGGAAACCATATTTAAGCATAAACTCCAATTTTGGGGGTTTTCAAATCGGTCAGCTTACGTAAATCTTAATATTTTTCCGAAATATTTTGGTGGAAGTCTTAAAAATATATTAGGTTTTATAATTCCAATGGAAAAACAGCACCGATTTATTATTATTTTTTTTTTGCATGGGGACTGATGCATTCTAATGTAGATATGTATGTTCATGTATGTATGTACGTTTGCGTGACTTTTTGTTTGCATAAAATAAATTGAAAATTTTGTTAAGTGTGTTAATAACCCAGAAAGGAATTGGAATGTAACTTAACAAAATGAATATGTATTAACTCATAGATTACTCTTAAACTTACTAAAATGCTTCTGAAAGTTCTTACAAAATTGCTGCATTGCTCTGCTAAAAAGCTATTGAATTTTTACTGTACTTGTAGTACTTGAGTACTATCAGAAGTTCATTTGAAAAGTTTTTGAATCTTAGCGAATCAGGGACACCGAATATTCCAAATTATGGTTGATTTGCTGATTGCTTTACTGCCAGGTAGGGTTTTTAGACATCGAAACAAGCCTTTTTTTGGAATTGGAAGGACCTGATAAAACTGTGTAACTTAATTTTAAGCGAATTTTTTTTTTTGTTTTATTTAAAAAAAAGCTGCTCATAAACTCCATTTGCCGCTTGGAGTTGGCGTAAAAGTGTAAGTCTCTCCGTTTTGTGTTTTAACATAAAAAGGCACACCACAAATTAGAAAGGAAGCTCAGCTAATCACTCAGCAAAAGTGTGAGCGACAAATGTTTCTTTTTTCAGTAAGCTCTTAGGGACTAATTAAGCGTTGTTCAACTTTTTTGCTGGGATTTTGAAAACGCCTATTTAACAACATTTTCCTAGTACTCAATAAACATACATATATATGTGCATACGTTACATAGTGCGCAGTGTTGCGTAGTAAAATTTGAAAATTGCATTTCGCATGAGAAAAATTATATATGTACATACGTATGTTTGTATTTCTGGTTGAAATTGCACTACCTTCTTTCATCGCCAGCTAGCCTTTTGTACAAAGTAAACAGTATTGAATTGATAAAATGATAAACCGGCATTTTATGATAGTTATAACTATAAACTACCACTACCACTCTATTGCTAAATCTACATACATATGTATGTATACACCCAGTTCGTGCAATGTAGTGTTGGTTTTATAAATATAAATTTATTAATGTCTGGTGAAGTGTAATGCAAATACCAAGATACATGTGTCAAAGAGCGTCCCCTTTTACATTTGAAAATTTAGATAGAAATTTTTTATTTTAAAAGATGATTAAAAATCTAAGGAACTTGCTAAGTTATGCCAATATTTAGCAATTTTACTTGCAGATTTGCGTATAAGTAAATATGTACATTGGACGATATATATGTACCTGTATATTAGCGTGGGTCGAAAATCCGCTTTTTTGCTTGGTAATAGCAAAAATATGGTTCACTATGCTCTAAAAAAAAATCTGTGTTAAATGTGAAAATTTTTGGTCAATATCCTAGGCTCGCCCAAGTCCATATAAGTTCAATATGCTCAAAAATAAAAATTAATAAATAAATTAATTAATACATTTTTTTACTAAAATTGCAATAATCTTCGAAAGTATTAGTAGTAAATTTTTTTAGAGAATCGAAGTTAGCTAAGAAAAAAAACGTTTTAATACTTGAACTTTGATGGACTTGGGCGAGCCTAGGATATTGACCAAAAATTTTTGCATTTAACACAGATTTTTTTTTAGAGCATAGTTAACCATATTTTTGCTATTACCAATCCAAATTCTAAAAAAGCGGATTTTCTGCCCACGCTACTGTATATGTACCCTTATACATACATACATATGTTAATTAAAGAAACGTGCTAAGCAGCGGGTTAAGAAGAAGATTTAAATTAAGATTAATATAAGGAAAAAAGAAAATATGAATAGTTGAAGGAACGAATAAAAGCTAAAATTAAAATATAAATACAAATTAATACATGTTAACATAAAGATGAAGGTTAATTTAAATACTTATTATAAATGTTAATTAGCAAATAAGTCAGCATTTTTTCGTTATCACAATTTTGATGCTGTTCGGGTTCATTTAAAGGAGCTAATGGAGGAGTAATGTAATAAAATGTAGTGAAAGATGCTGCAATGTAATGCAATGAATACCGTTTCGGAGAGGAAGGAATTCTCTTCACAGCTGTAAACAACTGAAAAAATCGGTGCGGTTTAGTTAAGTGTCTCGAAACACTTAGAAAAAGCGTGTGTAATTTCTTTATGCTAAAGCATGCAAATATTACAAAAATATGACAAATCCATAATATCAAAAATTAAAGGATTTGTTGCTGAGATCAAACAGCATTTAAATCCAAATTTCAAATTTTGTTCGAAAATTTAAAAAATCTGGAAACTTCAACAAATTTCCTCAAAGTCTCAATCCTTTTAATGAAAACAAAAAAAAAATTTAAGCATTATTTATACAAATGTATGAACGAAATTCCAACTCACAGAGTTGCCATCAAACAAAAACAAATGTTTGCAGTTTTACCATACCCTCTGCATGTTTAGACAAAGTTGTGTATTATAAAACTTGACTAATGCTGTAGTGGATTTTAATTTTGAACCGAACCGAACCGAATAATTTTTTGGATTAGACTATGGATCTGTATTCGGGTTTTCTAAAGCAGGTCATTTTTCAAAGATATTTTCATTTTAATGTGAATCCTGAACGAAAAAAATGCAAACTGTAACAGGGAAAAAATTAAAACATAACAGACTTTTTTGTAAATTTTTTGTAAAAATCAACTTACTAACGAAGAAATTCGATGGATAAATAAAAAGTGATGAATCATTAAATGAAAAGGCTCACTGATTTTTTGTATGAAATCACACTCAAACCACTTTTAAACTATTAAGCATCAATGTGAAATAATAACGCGAAAGCTCCGTTTTAAGATACCGTTGGTATACAAAAAGACAAATATCTTCGTCATGTTTGGAAAGTTTAGTTATCTAATAGACTGAACAAATTCTACTTATCAAAAACGTTAATTTTAAGTTACATTTCTATTTTATTAACCGTGCGATATATCGTCGGTGATACAGCAAAACGTTCCCATGACAGTGGGGTCTACGTAACCGGAACGACCCAGATTTATATCTGGCCAAGGACTGTCACTCCAGCAACACTCCCCAAAAAGTCTTTGGGGAATTTGTATGCTGCTACAACAACAACAACAACTATTAGTACCTTTGATTGCCAGAAGCGATCAGATACAGATAACAGATCAATTAAGCATCAGAGGTAATAAGTGACATAGCACGTTTTCAGGCAGTATGACCGATGACTGCTATGTAAACTTGTAATTTTTAGCAAAAAAAAAACCGACTTCAACTCCCATATAAAAAAAAAATATATATATATATATCTCATGATCCGCTGATCGGATCTTAACGAGA